>NC_081559.1:180889250-181065835 GCF_022355385.1 Mustela nigripes | reverse complement strand
TTTATTTATTTATTTATTTGACAGAGAGAGATTACATGTAGGCAGAGAGGCAGGCAGAGAGAGAGAGAGGAGGAAGCAGGCTCCCTGCTGAGCAGAGAGCCCGATGTCGGACTCGATCCCAGAACTCTGGGATCATGACCTGAGCTGAAGGCAGCGGCTTAACCCACTGAGCCACCCAGGCGCCCCATATTGCTATTTCTATTCAGCAAAAAAATTGTTACAGAAACTACTCTTCCACCATAAACCTACAGAAAACCATGCAAATATATTTAGCAACTTTTTCCAGATGGTGGGACAACAGGCAGCACACACCTGGGATTTCCAAGGAAGTAGAAACAAGTAAGGGGAGCCCTGGGATTCCTCCAGTGGACCTCAGGGGCAGTTTCCAGAACCCGGCACACAGAGGGGAACACACCCAGCATGGCAGTCTCCCTGAAGTGAGAAGACAGACATCCTGGGCAGCTGGACGTAGCGGGTCCAGGAGAGGGAGGTGCAGAGCAGACCATCCCCCCACGACTCCCCACCTACCCTGACCAAGACACACACCCAAGTCTTTGGCTGGGACTGATCTCCCAGGGCCAGGAAAGAAGCACCAGAATGTAATCGATCTAATAACTGGCAGAACTTCCACATTCCCCACCAGCCTAGGGAGAGAGAACCTGTAAGGCACAGAGCATTTGTAGAGTCCTTAGAAAGGAGGCACCAGAGCCCTGGGGCTAAATTAGCACTATATGAAAGGCTGCTCTGGACCAGCGCTAAAAAAGCTTAAAAACAAGCGTGGAAAGGACCCAGCTGACTCCCAGTATCGTAACTGCATGCCAACACTGTTTTTAAAAAAGACCTCAAGACCCAGCAACTGACAGCATGAATTCAAAGTCCAGCTTCCAACCCAATTTTACAAATCACACAAAGAAACAGGAAAATATGACCCAAAGCTAGGGGAGAATTCAATCAACAGAAGTGGACCAAAATGACGGAAATAATGGAACTAGCAGACAAGGAGCAGCTATTATAAACATGCCCCATATGTTCAAAAAGGGTAAAGAAAAACATGAGCGTGATGAAAAGAGAGAGAAACGAAAGATATTAAATCAATCTAGACATAAGAAAATAAAATATGTAAAATGAAAAAAAAAAGTGTGCTGTATGAGATTAACAACAAATTTGTGAATGCAGAAGACAAGAGCAATGAATTTAGAGCCCAAATAGAGGAATTATTCCAAATGAAGCCTGTAGAGAAAAAGTCTGAAGAAAAAAGAGAACATCACTGACCTACAGGAATAATACCAAGCCATCGAAAACATGTGTAGCTGAAGAACAAGAATTTAAAGAAGGGGGGCGCCTGGGTGGCTCAGTGGGTTAAAGCCTCTGCCTTCGGCTCAGGTCATGATCCCAGGGTCCTGGGATGGAGCCCCGCATCCGGCTCTCTGCTCAGTGGGGAGCCTGTTTCCCCCTTTCTCTCTGCCTGCCTCTCTGCCTACTTCCGATCTCTTCTGTCAAATAAATTTTTTTAAAAAATTTAAAAAAAAAGGGGGGGGTGCCTTGGTGGCTCAGTGGGTTAAAGCCTCTGCCTTCGGCTCAGGTCATGATCCCAGGGTCCTGGAATCAAGCCCCGCATCGGGTTCTCTGCTCAGCAGGGAGCCTGCTTCCCTTCCCCTCCCTCTGCCTGCCTCTCTGCCTACTGTGATCTTTGTATCTTTGTCAAATAAATAAATAAAATCTTTTAAAAAAAAGAATTTAAAGGAGGGTGGGTGGTCAGAAAAAAATGTGCAAGCAGGGGCGCCTGGGTGGCTCAGTTGGTTAAGCATCTGCCTTCAGCTCAGATCATCACACCAGAGTCCTGGGATCGAACCCTGCAATGGGCTCCCAGCTTTGCAGGAAGTCTGCTTCTCTCTCTGCCTGCTGCCCCCCATGCTTGTGCTCGCTCTCTCTCACTCTCATTCCACCTCAAATAAATAAATAGAATCTTAAAAAAAAAAAGGAAAAAAGAAAAGAAAAGAAAAAATGTACAAGGAAATAAAAGCCACAGTTTTCAAATTGGATGAACGCTATAAATCCACCAATCTCGGGATCTTAACAAACCTCAAGTGGAGTAAACTTAAAGGAAACTACACTACAGTCCATTATAACCAAAATGCTAAAAACTAATGACAAAGAAAAAAAAAAAAAAAACCTTTAAAAACACTGAGAGGGGAAAACACTCAGAGTAACAAAACAAGATCAGAGCCCAGGCAAGCATAAAACAAGAGAGAGTTGCCTTTAAACAATTGAAAGGAAAAACATGTAGGACTAGTACATGTGACCCCACAACTGTATCTTTCAAAAATGAACAGAAGCACAAAGGATGCAGAAAACTAGAAACAGAGTTGCGAACACCCTTCTAACACAAAAGCTAGATACTCAGCAGACACAGAACTTTTATTGAAGTCATCAGAGAGCTGGGAATGCCAGATCCCCACCTAACTAGAAACAAAGGGAAGACAGGCACCTACCAGGAAAGATGGGGTGGGAGTTCCTGCTGACCTGGCTAGGTGCCAGACTCCACAGAGGCCAGCAGGTTTGCGAAAATTTTTAACAAAGGCCTTTAAAAAGAAATCTCAACTTTTGAAATATAGCATTTGTTTTCTAAGGCATCCCCCCTTTTCTCTTTTTCTTTTCTAAGACTTAACATAACTAAATAAAAAATGATTACTATCTGCAGTCATTCATCATGTAAAAAGATCAATGTATTAAAAACAAAATATAAATAAAAATTATTTTAGAGAGATCAAGGTATAACAAATAAATATCTGTCTCCTCTAACCTCGCCCACAGGGGACTGTAACATTTCTGTTCACCTAATACTATGGTCCTCCAGCTTGGTTCAAATAAACCACCACTGCTATACATTAGGAAGCAAGAGGATGGGAGGTATATGCAGACAAAAGGCAGGAAAGGACTCAGAAAGGAGAGGGGGAAATTTGGTGTGCTCTACAGCTCAGCCCAAGACTTAGGAAATGTCTTTGAAAACTGAGCCGTCAGTGACCCGTGCTGGAACTGACTCTTCAGGACAAGGTGATACGATTATAAATTTCAGTTTCCTTCCCATGGCCCCGAGGTGGGGGGGAGGGACACTAAATGCTGAACCGAAGAGTGGTCTTGCAGACATATGGCCACCAAAATTATTAATCATATAATCCTAACAGTCAACATACCAAATACACTCAATTCAAGCCCTAAGAGTCAATCCCACCACAGAGTGCGGGGGACACAGGGAAGTGCTATTCAAGTACCTGAAACAGGCATTAAGGTTCAATATTTTCCTTGAACCATTTTTTTCTTTTTTTAACCTTCATTTTTTTAATAAAACACTACTAATTAGCTAAAAGTAATTCTCCCTTATCCTAACCTCAAATATAATCCTTTGAAAAACACGGGATTTGAAGTACTGAGTTCACCACATGAGAGGACGTTACAGTGTGGTCACATTCGGATGTGGGAAACCCATATGTTCGCCCCACACTTCAGAGCAGACTCCTTTCAGTTTCAATCTCAAGTTCACGAGGTCCCTGATGAACTAAGCACACGCAAGGCAGAAACCGCCTGCACCAGGCCGCCCGCTCATCCTGCCTGGCTGTGCACCCGAGGCAAAGGGTGTAATCTCCATGGCCCTCACTTTGTGCATCCACCAAACGTGGAAAATAAAGCCTGCCTGAGCTTTGGGGAAAATTCTATTAAACTACTATGTAAAGCGGCCGGCACCAAAGCCCGACACAAAATAGCATCTACTGGGCAGTAGTCATCAAAACTGAAAGGAGTGACTCAGAGAGGATCTGAGCTGACAGGCTGGTGTTTACTGAATGCTTGCTACGTGCTAGGCTCTGCCTTGGGGGCTCAAGTCTGAAGAGAAAAGCGGGGGGGGGGGGGAGAGCAGTGGCAGTGGCAGAAGGCATGCTGTCCCAGGACACACCATATATGGCAGCTTGCCTGAGACTAAAAGGACGATCTATGACACCCCCTTCCTAACCTAGGAGCTGTCCCAGTCTAATGCTGAGGCTAGTAAGCAGGTTGGCAGACCCAAAAGCAATTCCAGTATAAATGTTTAAAATCATGAGAGAGAGCTTTTCACAGAGAGCCTCAAAAATCCATTTGAATCCTCTTTCAGTGTTCAAGTACACCAAACAGATTTACTTTCTCCCTTGCTCAATTCCGGACGCCACTGTCCTACTTTTCTGGCGTGTTGTATAGCTTAGAGAGCAACCTACACACAGAAGATCTCATCCCTGGGACCGGATGACCTCACCCAGAAATGGCAAATGTTGCAAATCACGTACAAACATCAATAACGTTTCAAGCTCCTGTGAATGGCAAACAATAGTAATAGGGCGAAGAACTCTTTATCTACTTAACTCTCAGAAAATTATTAATTGGACTGCTGCCTAAAAGCACATAAATGTGATGAGTGGTACAATAAAACCTGCCAGCTCACTTTCTTCTAATGCAGATTTTATCACAGAGCCAGGAAAATGACATTTCACATAACGCAAGGATGCCTAGGGACTTTCGCCTTAACGTGAAACCCCACCACAGCAAGATGCTACTTGTCCCACTGTTAAAGGACCCAAGCACGCAGACCTCCTGAAGCCCAGTGTCCCGGCAGTAGGCACACCCAACACACTAGCGGTATGCAAGGCGGTGTGCAAGTCTCGTGGTTCTGCTTCTGAGCACCTCCCCTCTGCACGAGCTCATACACTTTCCAGTCCTGCTCTCTGGGCCTCAACTCCTGAACCTAAAAAACACACACATCTGTGCCCCCTCTGACCTTCTTACAACTCAGGGAGTATCGTACAAAGAGTAACACACAATTTTTGTCCCTGGTTAAGGGGCAATGCTGATCTGCACGGTGGTCAGAAACCTCCAGGAGAAGGCACCTCTGGCTCACCTCCAGTTTCAATGCAGGGGTACGAAGGAGGAGGTTCCCTCCAGTTCCCACTGGAATCTTTCATGTGAGATCGGTCAGAAGCGAAGTTCTTCAAATACGAATCTGCACGGATCACTCTAAATTTCCTGCAGATAAAGCAACGTTCGTATACATTAGGAAGGTTTCACGGCGAAATTCCTAGTCGATTTTTATACAGACTCATTATCTATGACACACACAGAAGTACCCAGGCATTTTTGTACGATCAGTAATACACGAATATCTATGTAGTTTTATCACGTGTTAAAGAAACCATGAGAAAGGATCAACTGAAATCCAAAACTACACAGGCACAAAAATATGTCCGGGGGCCTTTATTTACTCGATTGTGTATTAGGAATAAAGGGCAACATTAGTTCAGGTGCTGCCGTCACAGACCTCTCAATTTTCTCGTCATTAAGGCCACACCCCATACAGCCACCCATCCACCCACACGTGGATGAGAGAAATCCCCAAAATGGCTTTCAGAAAATGTTTGGGATCTCATCACACCCATTTTTTTAAAGAATGTCAACCTTTTATATGTTGGACAACTTTCAAATCTATATTTGTTTCTTTTTTTTTTTTTTTAAGACTTTATTTATTTATTTGACAGAGATCACAAGCAGGCAGAGAGTCGGGCGGGGGGCAGCAGGGGGGAAGAAGCAGGCTCCCCGCTGAGCAAAGAGCCCAATGCGCTGCTCGATCCCAGGACCCTGGGATCATGACCTGAGCCAAAGGCAGAAGCTTAAACCCACTGAGCCACCCAGGCACCCCCTCTATGCTGGACAACTTCTAAAACTTCAAAACACTTTGAATTTTCTGTATAGCACACATCATTTTCAAATATCAACTCAATGGTGATGCCAAGTCAAGTGATCTTTGCAAAATAAATGCCAAAAAAACCCCAGAAAATCACATACACATATCCTCACACAAACTTTCCGTACGACTGTCAAGGTCTAACTTCAGAAAGAAGGTAAATCCATCCTGAATCTCCTCACCTTCTGAACTGTGGATGAATGTCCTCATCAGACTTAAAGGCATCTTCCACGTAAGTGTCAAAAGGACAGGGAAATGGCAGCACAGTGTCAAGATCATAAATGAAGCTCTGTCCTCCACTTGAAACATGAAGCAGGACAACATGGTAATCCTAGAAGTAAAAGTTGCTGAAGTTAACCAAGGTACTTCGTGATGGTGAATTCCAACGTCACAGTAATAATGCATATATAATCATTAACAATGAATACAAGAGGGATGCCTGGGCGGCTCAGTGGGTTAAAGCCTCTGCCTTCGGCTCAGGTCATAGTCTCAGGGTCCTGAGCCCCACATCGGGCTCTCTGCTCAGCGGGGAGCCTGCTTCCTCCTCTGTCTCTGCCTGCCTCTCTGCCTACTTGTGGTCTCTCTCTGTCAAATAAATAAATAAAATCTTTAAAAATAAAAAAAAATGAATACAAGACCAGTACAACCCTTCCTAAAACAGCAAAACAAAACAAAGCAAACACAAAGCCCTAAAAAAGGACTAAATGTCCAGTGACAGGGAACACTTAAATAAGTAGTGGAACTGTTCATATACATTAACTATATACTCTTTGGCCTAACAATTTTATCTCTAGGAACCCATCCTATAGAAAAAAAAATGGCCATATGCATGTAAAGGTCTATATATACAAAGAAAATCTCTGTAGCACTGTTTACAATAGTGAAAATTCAGAAACAACCAAAAGCCCAACACGAGAGAAATAAACCACAATGCAGGTGCATAAAAAAAAAAAAAAAAATGGCAAATTTATGTAGAAAATGGAAAAATGGGTATGTTACAAAATGCAAAAAATTGCAAAATGTGTACTATATATTATTTTTTTAAAAGGTATGTGTGGGGGCACCTGGGTGGTTCAGTGGGTTAATGCTCTGCCTTCAGCTCTGGTCATGATCTCAGCGTCCTGGGATCGAGCCCCGAATCAGGCTCTCTGCTCAGCGAGGAGCCTGGTTCCCCCTCTCTCTGCCTGCCTCTCTGCCTATTTGTGATCTCTGTCAAATAAATGAATAAAATCTTTAAAAAAAAACAGAAAGAAATTGTTTAAAAAAATAAAAATAAAAATAAATAAAAGCTATGTGTGTATAAAGACACACGTGCATTCCAAAGTACACAGGCATGCATATGAATACAGAATTTGAAAAGCTGTGCAAGGATATCCTCCAAAGTATTAACCAAGGGGATTGCTTGGAATGTGAAAGAACTTTAAAATGTTGTTGTTAAATCCACCAACCCCCATCTGTAGCCATTAAGGAGGAAAGATGAAGACAAGTTCTGTGCGACTCAGCTGTGAGGCATCACTGAGTCCCCGACGGTGGGCACTGCCCAGCACCAGCTACCGGCTGGAAGGGCCATTGGGGGTGGGGGTGGGAGGTAGTTCTGAAGGCGCCTCCCAGAGAACAGGACTGGGAGATGAAAGGCTCAGTCACATGAGTGTGGCATTAGTACCACCACCTTCTATTTCCAGGACTTCAGGGCTTACAGAGCACTTTCTCGGACATTGTTCATCGACCCTATGATGGGGGAAGGTGATTAATTAAGACTGGAAATGCTCTGCCATCAAAGCCGAAAGAGCCGGCGCTGGCTCCAATGCTATCTTCATAAGGCAGCAACAGCCACAGAAATGGATGCTTACGCCCTGCACTCCCCTTAATGCACGTTACCCTCCAGATAAATAATGGAAGAGCGGCCCCCTTCCACTGGCTGTGTCCGTACTAGTCCTGTCCTTCCGCAGCAAGCTTTCCTCCTGTCTCCCCACTGCCATCCCCGGCGGGCTGGCTCTCTCTGCAGGAGTCTCCCACTTCCTACCACAGCCAGTCCCTGCCTTATCCAAAATCTGTTTCCGCTGGACATACTCTACTCCTATTCCAGTGGCTTTGAAATACACCTCTCTATTGTTTGTGAGAAACTGTGTAACTGAAATAAAGATGCAAAGATGAGAAAGGAAAGTCCTGACCCTCCAGGAGCTCGAGGAGCAGAAAGGGGGAATCTGTCAAGCGCTGCGGGCAGTGAGACGGCGGCAAAGAGCAAGGGGCTCCCGGTGAGGGCCCTCAGGCCACCCCTCCAGCCCGCCCCTTCCAGCCTGAGCTTCCTCTTTTATAAACTGGAGATAAGCGTAGTATTTACCACAGACTGTTGCTGGGGCAATTAAGGGAAGAGAAGGTAGGCCTCAACTCCAAGTGGCCTTTATAGCACAGATGGGGAGTTAAGGAATACGGACCCAGCGGCAGCCTCACTCTCGAAGTGGGGTTCAGCGCCTACCCAGATGCCAGGACAAAACCAAGCTGGGCTAGGGGGAGGGAAACCCACCTAGAAGGCAATCAGCTTCTTGGGACTGGGTGTCTCTCTCCACTCAGGGTACCCATTTCCTACAACAGGACAGCAGTGAGGCAAAGATACATTTGCCAGCGGGTGTGGGAGGCCTTACCATAACAGGAGTTATTCTGGGCTGCCATGAGACGCTGTGTAAGAGGGACATAACCACAGGTCCTTTCCCTGCAAGTTTCTCTCAACCAAGAAGACCATGACTCAAAGTCAGCTGAGTGGCTCGGCCACAGGATGACTTCTAGGGCATGTGAACAGTCTGCAACAAGGGTTACGTAACTATTGTTGCTATGAAGAAAGGCTTAAGCACCAGAACCAGACACGGTACCAGGTACCAGGACAATGTCTCTCACACGTTATCTCACTTAAGACTCGAAACACGAGGTACACCTGAGTGGCTCAGTGGGTCAATGCCTTTGGCTCAGGTCATGATCCCAGGGTCCCTGGGATCGAGCCCCAAATCAGGGTCTCTACTCAGCAGGGAACCTGCTTCCCCCTCTCTCTCTGCCTATCTCTGCCTACTTGTGATCTCTGTCCATCAAATAAATAAATAAAATCTTAAAAAATTAAAAATTAAAAAAAAAAAAAGACTCGCAACACTACTGGCCAGAGGAAGACACTGAAGAAAGAAGGTAAATAACATGTCCAGTTCATAGGGCCACCACTGGGAGGACTGGGACTTAACCCCAAAACTGTATGTGGGCTTTAATATTAGCATAGCAAGGGACGCCTGGGTGGCTCAGTTCGTTAAGCGGCTGCCTTTGGCTCAGGTCATGATCCCAGCGTCCTGGGATCGAGTCTCACATCAGGCTCCTTGTTCTGTAGGGAGCCTGCTTCTCCCTCTGCCACTCTGTCTGCCTGTGCTCGTTCGCGCGCTCAATCTCTCTCTCTCTCTCTCTCTGACAAATAAATAAATAAAATCTAAAAAATATATATATATATATATATATATTAGCATAGCAAAACACCTGCTGGTAAAGGAAGCAAGAATGTGTGCTCTGTGAGACCAGGGATTTTAGTCTATTTAAATATAGGTTAAATAAATGAATGAAACCAATTCAAATGATAACTTATTTTAAATAAGTATCAGAAATAAGATGCTTGCTACATTATCACAAATGGAGTTTTTCTTTTACTTTATCTTCATGTTATTAGCATAAACAATTCTTCAGAGGTAAAGGTTAAGGCGACACGTAGATGTGTACTGGAAAGGATCAGCTAGATAACTTTGAGCTTCTCACTCTATCTTCTGGGCTTGTTTTGTTTTGTTTTGTTTTTAAAGATTTTATTTATTTATTTGACAGAGATCACAGGTAGGCACAGAGGCAGGCAGAGAGAGAGGGGGAAGCAGGCTCCCTGCTGAGCAGAGAGCTCGATGCGGGGCTCAATCCCAGGAACCTAAGATTATGACCTGAGCCAAAGGCAGAGACTTAACCCACTGAGCCACCCAGGCCCCCATAGGCTTGTTTCTTCACCTGAAAAACAGAGCTGGAGTAGATCCGGGTTTTTCAAATGTTAGTCATGGTGACTCAAAAGTCTACAAAGAACACTACCTCCTAAACCCTTCTCAATACCAACTAAGTCAGAAACCTATACTTTTTTTTTTTTTTTTTTGAGAGAGTGAGCACAGGCAGACAGAGTGGCAGGCAGAGTCAGAGGGAGAAGCAGGCTCCCTGCAGAGCAAGGAGCCCGATGTGGGACTCGATCCCAGGACAATGGGATCATGACCTGAGCCGAAGGCAGCTGCTTAACCAACTGAGCCACCCCGGCATCCCAGAAACCTATACTTTTAACATGATATCCAAATAATCGAATGTGCAGCTGGACCAGATATGGCCAAAGTTCCTTCCAGTAGGTTAAATGGGTAACAGCTTAGATCACAAACACATCTGCCACATCAGCTATTTAAAATCTTTCCTATATGGGGCACCTGGCTGGATCAGTCTGTAGACATGTAACTCTTGATTCTGGGTCGTGAGTTCAAGACCCACATTGGGTGTAGAGCTCACTAAAAGAAAAAAATAATAATTAAAGAAATAAAGTCTTTCCTAGAATAATAAAATTAAATAAAAACATATCTGTAAGTACTACCTTAGACAAAATAAAATCTATTCCCAAGAGGTCAATTATCAATAATTATCACAGCCTTTCTCTACTGCGCCATCATTTCTGCTTTACCAAAACACAGAGACCGCTTGGGAATTACAAGAACTAACGCACCAGAAGTTCTCTGTATTGACCATCTTACCCAGATCACAGGTCCATCTCCAGGTCTTGCCTGTTGTTTCCAGATAGGTATCTACAAAATATAATCAATTTTGTAAGCCACGACTTCAGTTACACCACTACTAAATTCTTTAAAGTAACAGGTAAATAAAATATAAAATATTTCTAAGCAATCAACTATCAAGGTGAATGAAGAAATCTAAATCCTTCCAAGTGTTCTTAATAATGAAAATGCAAAAATTAATGATCTGATGTTCTTTGGAGAGTAGAAAGAGACCTAAAAAGGAATCAGAAGGCCTGGCAGGTTCAAGTCTTGCTTTCCCACATTATTTGTGGGACCTCCCTGAGCCTCTATTTCCTCATCTATAAAATGGAGATAGTTGTCTAAACCCTGCCTACTGTACTGTGTTTCCATTAGCATCAAATGAGATGATGTTTACCAAAGTGCTTCCCGGGGTGGGTGCCAGGATGGTTCCTTTGGTAGGCGTGTGTGATTCTTGATCTTAGGGTTGTGAGTTCAAGCCCCGCAATGAGTGTAAGGATTACTTAAAAATATAAATCTTTAGGGGCGCCTGGGTGGCTCAGTGGGTTAAAACCTCTGCCTTCAGCTCAGGTCATGATCTTAGGGTCCTGGGATCGAGTCCCGAATCAGGCTCTTTGCTCAGCAGGGAGCTTGCTTCCTCCTCTCTCTCTTTCTCTGCCTGCCTCTCTGCCTACTTGTGATTTCTGACTGTCAAATAAATAAATAAAGCCTTAAAAAATATATATATATATATATAAATCTTCAAATATTTTTAAGTGCTTTATAAAATATTAATGGCTTACTTTTTCTAAGGGCTTGCTTTCTTAATAGTTACTTTTTTTTAAGGGCTTGCTTGCTTTTTTAATACTTCATATCAGTTTACCATAATTCTATTTAAACTTCAGAGACAAAAACATCTTTACTGCAAACCTGAAAGAATGTGGCTCTAGCCTAAGCAATTTAAAAAGCTCTAACTTCATACCTAAAGAGAAGGAACTTAATTTGTGCATACCGTCATCTATTTCTTGACCTACAAATAAGGGACTAAACTTTTCTAACTCAACCATGCCCTGAAAGCGGGGGGCGGGGGGGCTCATAATCTCATTCATAAATAAACTTTAAAATGTTCCTGTATTTTATAAAGAACAATTTGAGGCAGTGTGACCAATACTATATTTAGTTCCTATTGTCACCCTAAATCTCTTGTTCTCTTTCTACAATCACTCACCACTTACCATCTTCCTCTCATTAGATATGAAGACAGCATAACACTCTTCTAAAGGATACTGGTCATGGTTTTTGATGTATTCACAGAGCTTCCAAATATTTTCTTCACTGAAATAAAATAACAGTTTAATCAATACAATTAAGCAATGGGTCTTTCAAACTTGAACAGAAGACTGATGAAGACATAAAAATGTTGGAAGAGACTTTAAACACCACCTCATCCAATAACTGATGGATGCATGACCCTCCTCTAAAACATCCCCCAACAAGGTGTGACCCAATTCATACCATGTGCCGACCTTTCTCCAGAGTGCTTGCTACCTTCCCCAGCAGTGCTCGCACTGGGAGGCATTTTATAGCTGATAATATGCTACATTAATACTCCACAAGCTTTGGATCCAGGGACTTGAGATACAGCTGGAATTCCAACTCAGCCACTTACGAGGTAAGAAGCTCTGAACATCTTGAAGTGCGTATCTGCTTTTCTCATGTGTAAAATGGATATAATCATACCACATTATAAAAGCTTGATAAATCTTAGTTAATATCGGTTCACTGCTCCCCTTAGCAAAGGGGCAAGATGACTGTGTTGGGGAGGAGGGCTTCTGGCTGGAAAGGACCAGGGGACAGTTACATGATATGCCAAGGAATCCTTTCAGAGGGAGACTCTGTGAGTAGGATTCCCTGCATCCCTCTGATACAAGAGGTCCTGATTTTTAGGAAGTCCTTTCTCAGGCTGAACTGAAATCCATCTTCCTATACTTCTGCCCCAGATCAATCTCCTTTTCTCTATGACAGGCCTTTAGATATGTAAAGCAGTAGTCAGAACTGGGCTAAGTAAAGCAATGCCCAGTGCATCAAACCCAGCTACCCTGGAGGCCAGAGGCACACTCCCACACAGGCACAGTCATTGCTCAGCCTTGGGGTTCTTATCTTTTTCTGATGAGCCACCACTGAACCTTCATTCAAAATGAGCCATAGCAACACTACTCATACTCGACTCAATCTGCCAAAGCCTAATTTCCAAACATCTAAACCACGTTACCTGAAAATGAAGTAAGGTACGCCTGGCACTAAGAACTACCACCAGTTTATGGAGACACACTTTCAATGCACAGTTTTGACCTTGTCTACCTACCTAAATGTCCCATACGAGTACACTTAAAGTATTGAAGCAAAGTGTATTTTTTTCCTGTGATCTCTAAAATACCTAAGAAATCGTATAGAAAAAGTAGCAGTAGAGGTAGTAACAGAAGACTGTGACTGACGACTTCCATTGGATACGCAGTAGGGAGTAACAAAAAGGAACTGTTTCATTATGATACAAAATATGTGTTAGCTAAATTTTTTTTTAAACCTGGATGTTCTTTTTTTTTTTAAAAGATTTATTTATTTGAGAGAGAGCACAAGCAGGGAAAGCTGCAGGCAAAGAGAGAGGGAGAAGCAGGCTGGATGCAGGGCTGGATTCCAGGACCTGGAGATCATGACCTGAGCCGAAGGCAGACACTTAACTGAGTCACCCAGGCGCCCCAAAATCTGGATGTTCTAAGACGAAGTTATCAGAAGACACTTGTCTGTCCAGCCTGTAGACATTCTGGAGTTGATCACAGACCTCTTCAAGAGCCTGTGATAGAAAAGCACTATGCTAAGTGCTTGAAGGATGTAATGATAAATGAGAGCTCACAGACAATGAGAGGAGACACACAGATCCATAAATAAGCATCATAGAAGGTCATAAAAGATGCATAGAAGAGAGAGTCATTAATTTTGAGGGACACGGGAAGATAGAGGAGGTAGAGGTCAGTGGTTTCTCCTGGTTTGTTCCCCCTCCCCCAGTCCCAAGGATGAGCAAAGAGTTACCAAGAACAGTCTGAGAATCCGTGTGTACCACAAGTACTGCGGCATAGCTGAATACATAAGTGAATGGATAAAGTTAGTCTATTATTTTTCAAGTGTGTATGAATGTTACAAAGAGAAAAAAAAATCTTAAACAGAGGAGTTACTGAATCTGTAGTCCTTTTTTATCAATTTTTTTTTCAAGAGTACAATTAATATCATTAGAAGGATCTCAAGAAACATTTGATGTTTAAAAAAGGGGGCCTATGGGCACCAGGGTGACTCAGTTAAGCATCCAACTCTTGATCCCAGTGTAGGTCTTGATCTCAGGATCCAGAGTTCAAGCCCTATGCTGGGCTCCATGCCTAAAAAGGAGATGGGGGGTTTATTCTTAGAAATGCAGGGAGTTACTGCTGGGAATAAAAAGGACCCAGATTTGGTGTGTGTTCTAGAACCTCTTTAAAATGAGGGAGGGGGGAAAAAATAAAATAAAAAAAAATAAAATGAGGGAGGGGGGAGATTATAATAATTATGTTCCAACCTACTGGTTGATTATTTTGTAGCAGAAAGACTAACAAAGCAGCATTCAGGTCAAGATTCTGCAAGGGTTCCTGCTGATGGGCTGAGGTCAGAGAAGCATGCAGAAGGGAAGGATCCCTGACACACAGCAGGTGCTCAACCAACATCAGAGGAGTACAAAACAATTACAATAGAATCAGACGTGCCCCGCAAACTACCTATGCCACACAGAAATACTGGTTACTGCTATTATCATTCAGCTGGTTCTGATAGGTAACAACTGACAGAAGCTGAAAGCAGCAGACAGGAGGCATTTATTTCACATCATATGAAGCTGTGAGGGCAAGCGTAGTAAGGTGTGCCTACCTGATAGGTTAGGACAGGGTAGAATACTGGTTCTCAACTAAAGGCGACTTTGTCCCCCAGGGAACATTTGGCGCTATATGGTGACATTTTTGGTTGTCACAAATTGGGTGAGGATGCTACAGGCATCTAGTGAGTAGGGGGCAGGCATGCGGCTACATGCCCTACAATACCCGAAAGCCCCCCACCACATTAGCATGCTCAAAATGTCAATAAAGATCTATAGCTGAGAAACCCTGGGTTACAGCGTAGAAGGCAGGTTCGAAATGAGACTGGAAAAACACACGGTGACCAGATCTGAAATGACTTGCTATGCTCAGGAGACAGAGTTTATGGTCTATGACTGTATTCCTGAAAGTGTGACCAATGGACAAGCCTAAGACTCCTCGACTGTATTCCTTAAAGTGTGATCACTGGATGAGCCTAAGACTCCTCCACGGTACCATCCACACCTCCAGACTCTTTGGAGTGGGACCCTAAGATCTGCTGGCTTTATAAAGCTCCCAGGTGATTCTAGGGCTCATCAGAATTTAGAACAGCTTTCAGCAGTGTGAAGCCAGCTAAGGTTCAGGACCTGAGGGGATAGGAGAGACTGGGACAGAGGCCTCTAAGAAAGGACTAGAACAGGCCCCTGCCAGCCAAGGAGGGCCTGGCCCATGGCTGAAGGAACTTAAAGGAGACCATCTATTGAAGAGACGTCCATTCCCTACCATTCTTCCACCAGATGACTGCACTCTAGCTGTGCCAGCACCCTTGTTCCTGGAACTCCCGCACGCTTCCTTCAGAGTCTTTGCACCAGTGCTCCCCTATCCAGAATGATGTTCCTCCAATATCCACAAAGCTCCCACCCTTTTTTTCTTCAGATCTCTGCATAAATACCACTTTATCAACAATGCCTCAATTCCTTAAATATCCATGATGAAATAGTGAGTCACCATCCTTTACCTTGCTTTATTTTCTCATAGTATTTAACACCAAACATGGTTTACTTGGTTTTTCCTGCTTTCCCTGAACCAAAACATAGGAACCATGAGATCTTACTAGGAAATGTGTCGACCCTGCACTATATCCCAAAATCCCTACAGCTGTGCATTACAGTCCAAGTGCCTCATAAACATTTATCTAATGAATAAATAAAACAATGAATGGCCACTATAAACAAGAACTAAAGAAATTTAGGTGAGAGGTAAGGCAGAAATAAAGTGTAGTCATTAAGAACATAGACTCCTGCGCTATGGAAGTTCCAATTTCTGCATCATCTCTTGCTAGATGTTTGATCTTGGGACACAGCCTCTCCCTGCTTCCCTCTTTTCATTAGTAAAACTAGGTTAATGATAGAACCTATCTCCCAGTCATGGATGAAAACACTTGACACTGGCCTTGACATGTAGTCAGAGCTGAACAAATGTTAACTTCTTGGTGACACTGGTTTGATGACCAGCTAAAGGAGGAAAAGGTAGTTTTAGATGGGCCTGATGTTTCTTTTGCAACCGGAGGCTGGGGAAGAAGTCATTACTCAGGTGTGGGAGTAAAAGAGACTAAGGTAGGAGGGGTGATTCAGCCACACAGGTGGCCTGCTACAGGGGTAATGTGTGTGGACTGCAGAGCCAACTCTACAGGTAAATCCCCATTTCTTCATTCACATATGCGGCCTTAGGCAAGTTAGTTGCACCCCTCTGTGCTTCAGCGTTCTCATCTTTAAAAACGGGGATAACAAAAGTACCTACCTGGTAGGGTAATTGTGGGGCTCAAATGAATTAGCTTACACGAGCGAATCAGAACAATGTTTGGCAAACAGCAAGTTCTACGTAAATGTAATGGGTATGACAATAACAACACGGTGGTTCAGATCATGGTTTCTGGCACCAGAAGGCCTGAACTGGATTCCTGGTCGCTGTTAGCTGATGACCTTGGGAAAGTTACTGCAAAATCTCCGTTCCTCCATTCTCTTCCAAAATTAAAACGACCTTCCCACCAGTGTGAAACCACAAAGGCTTCAGCAAGGTAATCTGCAAAGCTTCACCGCGTTCCCCCTCTGCCTCCCCCTCCTGGCCCCCAAGCACTGAGATCTGCTGAGAAATGTCCAAGCGAAAAGCGCCGGGCATCAGTAATGCAGCACCGACCCTACCATTCGTGGGAATTCCGCACCTCCCCCTTCTCCAAATGCCTACGCTCCACTCCAGAGACCAGGGCTGCCATTCCCGCTCCCTCATCCCCCAAGCGGGAAAACCCGCCAGTCGAAGCCCAAAGCGCCTCCAGGGAGGGGCCGAGAGGAGGCGGGGCCCGGCGGCGCCGCTGAGACCTAGTGCGCCAGGGAGATGCGGGGGGCTGCGCCAGGGAGATGCGGGGGGCTGCACCCGCGCCCCCTCACCAGTAGCAGCTGTTGTAGACACAGGCGTCCCGCGGGGGGCTGGCCGGCTGGTAGCGGGCGGCTGCAGCGGCGGGCACATCCCCCTCCATGGCGGGCTGGCTGGGGCCAGGGCAGGAGCCTGAGGCGAAGCGACTGGACGAGTCCCGCGGGCAGGCTTCGGGGGAGGAGCCGGCGTTCGGCGGGCCGCACAGGTCCTCGGGGCGGAGCCCGGGGCAGCTGGTGCAGTTCCCGGGTGGTGGAGCCAGGGACGGGGTAGGCGGAGTCTGGGAGGAGCGAGCGACGCAGGTTCCGGGCGCGCGGAGCCCGGGGAGGAGGCGCAAGTTCCGGGTGGATGGAACCAAAGACTGCGCGGGTTTCGCAGATTCCGGTGGGCGGAGCCCGGGCGGGAAGAGCGGAGCAGGTTCCGGGAGGGCGGAGCCAGGGCGAAGTGGGCGGATCCCGGGGGTTTGGGGGTAGGGTAGCGGTGAGCCGTGAGGGCTCCCAGTGGGCGGAGCTTGGGACAGGGGGGCTTGAACGATTCCGGGTAGGCGGGGCCCGGACAGGTGGGTGGAGCCAGTACTGGGCCGTGCCGGCGGAGCTCGGGTCTGCTGGGGCGGGGCCCGGGCAAGCTCTGGGCAACCGTGACCGCGTGGATGGGGTCAGAGTGCGGAGGTCAGAGGTCGTCCGCAGGTAGCTTGAAGGAGGCTGGGGAGCGCTTGGAGTTGGTAAACCGCCCGACCCTGAACGGCGCTTCGGTAGTCTCCTGGAGGCGCCTGAGACCCTCTTCAAAGCCGGGCTAGGGGTTGATGGCTGTGGAGGACCCAGACGCGACGCGGAAGACTCGACTTGTGCAAGTGAAATGAGAGAATCTTGTATGTGAAAAACGAAGCTTTAGCAGTTTTATCCTCGAGCCCGCGGGGACCCGGGGGAAAGGGGGCATGGGGCGGTTTTAGAGAGGGATAGCAACCCCAAATCTCACCGTGTTGTAACGTGTCTTTATAGATTTGTGTGTGTCGACTCAGAAAGATAGAGTGATTCCTTGGTAGAGTAAGTTTTTCAAAGTTCAAGAAGAATCCGCACGGCATCCATTTTGTGTTAGTCATGTATTTATTTGCCAGCAGTCTGGGAGGAGGGAACCAAATAATTAAAACTGTTTATCCCTCACTTCATACTTATTAGCCTTCTGAACTGCTTTATATTTGTAATGAACCTACATAACTGATCAGGGTACTTCCCATTATAAAAACTGAAATTCTTAGTTGGTTTATAGGCCATCTGCAGTCGGGGGTTTGAAAGCACCTCCTCAAATCCTAAAGACTTCAAGCATCAGTCCTTGTGTCGTCAATGTATTATCAATTATTGCCTCTCAGCTCTGACACACACTTCAATATAGGCTCTGTGATAAATAACGGAGTTCCTTTATGCATTTCTCCTTTTCAAAGTGGGCACCGAGTTAAGCCTTCTCAGTGAAGTGTGCTGGAAGAAGAAGCTTCCTGCAGTTTCTGGGGCAGTGCAAAAGTTGAGAGGGTGGTCCTGAGAACAGCTAGTGGGGTCTGCCCCAGTCACAGGCTCAAATCCGATTCCTCTGTGACTGTACAGTTTTGGTTTGGCAATAAGCTTCCTGCAGCCCTCGTAACCCAGAAGCCAGAGTCCTGTGAGGCCGGCAGGCAGCCACCTGCCCACACGTCTTTGACAGGCCCTTCAATGGCCTGCGCACAGTTATCTGTGGCCCCCAGAGTCCTACACTGAGCAGTCATTCCCTCACCAAGCCTCCCCTTCCTCTCTCAACCCCAACCATTCCCGTCTAGGCATTCTGAGAGCCTTCTACTCCAACTGGCTCCCAGGCTCCTAAGGCATCCCCATGCCACTGTTGGTGATTGCTCTCCTTTGCCCCCTTCTCTACCTTGCTAAAGGGAAGTAGAATGCCAAGAATTAACTCCAGTAGGGGTGGCTGTGTGGCCCACTTGGTTGGGCAACTGCCTTCCACTCAGGTCATGATCTTGGAATGCCAGGATCGAGTCCCGCATCAGGCTCCCCGCTTTGTGGAGAGTTTGCTTCTCCCTCTGACCTCTCCCCTCTCATGCGCTCTCTCTCTCTCTTTTTTTTTTAAAGATTTTATTTATTTATTTGACAGAGAGCACAAGTAGGCAGAGAGGCAGGCAGGGGTGTGGGGGAAGCAGGCTCCCCGCTGAGCAGAGCCCGATGCAGGGCTCAATCCCAGGACCCTGAGATCATGACCTGAGCCGAAGGCAGAGGCTTAACCCACTGAAGCAACCAGGTGCCCCGCTCATGCTCCCTTATCTCATTCTCTCTCTCAAATAAAATCTTAAAAAAAAAAATTAACTCCGATAAAAGTATAACCAAAGAAATAAGGAAACTCTATATGGTACCTAGGGCTAAGGACAAGTACTCAAGGACAAATTTGAAAGTTTGCACCCACTTGCAGTAGGCATGGGTTGCCTACCCGATTTCAGAGTTCACTGGTTTACCCAGTCTGGAGGTGGTCTGAAGTTGCTGGGCAAACAACAGAGATGGGGGTGGAGAAGAGCCAGCAATCTCTGCCATAACATACTTTCTTTATGCTTCAAACTTTCTCATAAGTAGGAATTTTTTAACAAAAAAAAATATTGTGTTTTTATATGCATGTGATTTCATAGTAGAGACTATAAAAAGGTATATGGTTTCAGAGGAATAAAGTTCTAATGCTTAGAAACAGATTCTGACCTATAAACTCCAAAGAGCTGGTTGAAGAAGAAATAAGAGTACACTCAAAGAACCCCAAACCCAGTGAAATCAGGATGTTAAAGGGTTGGGGTTTATAGAAAGGTCACAGAACAAAGGAAAGTATAAAAGAGGACCACAGATGTGAAAGGGGAGATCAAGAAGTAGGCAGCACATAATACACTGAGGTTTAACCACAAAAGGGTTTTTTTTTTTTAATGGGGGAAGAGGTATTTTTAACACTCAATATTAAAAGCTAGAAGGAAAAAGAAAGAGATAATCCTGTCGCTTGGGACCAGCTGATATGTAGTAAGGGACTGTATAACTGAAAGAAACAAATGCCCAATGTCTATTTTGATGGTGTTTTCTCTTTTCTCTATCAAAGAAAATGATCCTCAGGCTGTGAAGAATAAAGGAAACAGCAGTGAGAGCAAATTAAAGCCAAGATAGGTGCAGCAGAAGAAAGCACCAATTTGCCTTAAACGGGTTAAAAATCTTTAGACCCAGATGAGTTCTATCCCAGCATATTGAAAATGCTGTAGATTATAACCCCCAAAGCCTTTAACTCTGGGTCTTGGAGAAAGACTGATGGAGGAGATGACATAAGACTAAATACGAATACTTGCTGTCCTAAGTTTCATAAAAAGAAAAAATAAGTGTTCCAGACACTGTATTCTGTGAACCAGATGCCTATTCCCAGGATGATTTGTGACCGTGAAGAAAGGGGATTATTTAGGGGCCTTTAGTGGTTTACCAAACCCATTTCATGCTGCATGGACCTCATTTCATGTTGTTGGAAGAATTAATTGATCATTAGAATAGAATTATAGCACAAGCACTATAATTTGATTCCAACAAAGCAGCTGGCCCAGTATTAGTCATGACTCAATTCAGTTAGAAGTCAAGGCAGAAAGGCTGTTTATTAGCTCCTTTAATGGGAAGGACGCTGAAGTGGCTCTCAGAGTCAAAAGACAAGCTGCAGATACCGCGGTCTCAAGGGACCGGAAGCAGAGCCCTCTTCCCCACCTTTCTCCCCAGCTCTCAGACTGTTTCTCAGGGCTTGGCTTCATCCCCAGGTGACTTCACTTCCTGCTGTGGGGAGGAGGGCCGCCGGCAGCCCCATATTCATATTTTCCAGGCTTGGCAACCCCAGTGGAAAGAGAAAACTCCTTTTTCCTCCTAGCAATCTCACAGAGCAACTTGTACCTTTATTTTTAACGTTTCTGTACTGCCTTTTTTACATGTACAGTGGACCCTTGAACAGCATAGGTTTGAACTGCACGGGTCCACTTATATGCAGTCTTTACAGTTTAGTTCTGTAAATCTATTTTCTCTTATGATTTTCTTAACATTTTCTTTTCTCTATTTTATTTTATTGTAAGAATATGGTATATAATACATATAACATACAAAATAAGTGTTAATTGATTGTTTATGTTATCATTAAAGCGTCCGGTCTATACTAGGCTATTAATAGTTATGTTTTTCGAGGGGCACTTGGGGGGCTCAGTCATTAAGTGTCTGCCTTCGGCTCAGGTCGTGTTCCCAAGGTCCTGGGATCGAACCCCCTGCACAGTGGGAAGTCTGCTTCCGCCTCTCACTCTCCCCCTCCCCCTGCTTGTGTTCCCTCTCTCACTGTGTCTCTCTCTGTCAAACAAATAAATAAAAATCTTAAAAAAAACCCAAAACTTTAATAGTTATATTTTGGGGGAGCCAAAAGTTATATGCAGGTTTTTCACAGCATGGATCTTAGTGCCCCTAAGCTCCATGTTATTCAAGGATTAACTGTATTACTTTCTAATAAATTTTTTTAAATAAAAAAATTCTTAAAAATAAAATTTATCAACATTACTATAAAGAACTGCATGGCCAGACTATTGTTCCCTTAACTTTTCCCCTACTTTTGTAGATTTGGTTTTCAGATCCTACTATTATAAATAAAGCCGCGATTAACATTTCTGTATGTAAATCTTGGCCCATGCCACTGATTATTATGTTAGGGTGGAGTCCTAGAAGTGGAATTCCTGGACCAATGGTTTTAAGTATTTTCCAGGTCTCTCAATACATATTGCTATATTGCTTTTAAGAAATGGGACTATACCGGGGCGCCTGGGTGGCTCAGTGGGTTAAAGCTTCTGCCTTTGGCTCAGGTCATGGTCCCAGGATCCTGGGATCGAGCCCCACATTGGGCTCTCTGCTCTGTGGGGAGCCTGCTTTCTCCTCTCTCTACCTGCCTCTCTGCCAACTTGTGATCTCTGTCAATAAATAAATAAAATATTAAAAAAAAAAAAAGAAATGGGACTATATCTCAATATCACATTGAGTATTCTTATTAAAAAACAAACAGGCCAGGGGCGCCTGGGTGGCCCAGTGGGTTAGGCTGCTGCCTTCGGCTCAGGTGATCTCAGGGTCCTGGGATCGAGCCCCACATTGGGCTCTCTGCTTGGCGGGGAGCCTGCTTCCTCCTCTCTCTCTGCCTGCCTCTCTGCCTACTTGTGATCTCTCTGTCAAATAAATAAATAAAATCTTAAAAAAAAAAATACTGAGGACAAACCTTTAAAAAAAAAAAACAGGCCAAAAAACCAAAAACAAAAACCCTAGCATTCCCATTATTATTTTGAGTTGCATTTACTTCCCTGTGTTAAGGGGATAATTTTTTTTTTAAAGATTTATTTATTTATTTATTTATTTGAAAGAGAGAAAGAGGGAGCCTGGAGGCCAATGTGGGACTCGATGCCAGGACCCTAAGGTTATGACCCGAGTTGAAATCAAGAGTCAAGACACTCAAATGAGCCACCCAGACACACCTAAAGGGATAATTTCTATATAAAGTGCTAAGATAGCAATATACAATGGGAGCTGGCAGGGGTGGGGAAGTGAGGGAGCATCTTGCCATTAGAGGTGAGGAGCTGGGCTGGGTTGGAATATAATAATGTTATCACTCATCTTACATTGAATGGGGTGGGAGGGAGGCAGTAGTCCCAGGGCCCTCTGTGTGGGCCAGCCCTTATCTGTGGTGTTAGACTGGGGGCTGTGTACCATACCTTACATGGGAAAACTGAGGAATTGAAGTAAATTCAGGAGAGGCTGATAAAGAGGGAAAGTCTGAAAACCACATCACAAAATGATGGCTCTTCTCACTCACTTCCTGTGCCCACATACCCTCTCTCCCAGCCCTCCGTCCTGATCTGAAAGGGGTATCTGTCTCACATGGCCTCCTGATGTTCTTTTTGTCAATGTCCATTCTAGGAAACCGCTGGTAAAACTTACCCTCTGACCTGAAGGCCTCTATACCTGGCAGAATTCTGTCTGGTTGCAAACAACTGAAACCATCTCTGGCTAACTTAACCAGGAAATCAAATTTACTGAAGGATAGGAAGTTTGGACAGGGCTTGGAGGAGAGGAAGGAAGCACAACCTAGTCCCACTGATCTAATTCTCCAGATTCCAAGAATCAGCTGGCTAGAATGCCACCATTAATGTCACCAACTCTGTATACCATCTGCTGCTGCCTCCACGAATAATCTGCACCTGTGTCTTTGGGTCACTCCTTCAGGGGCAATGACTTAGTCCACTGACGAAGCTGAGATCATGTGCCTGAGCCCTGGTTACCAGGTTAACAGGGAAATGAAGTCTGTCCCTACAGGATTTCCATCAAAGGAGGTAGGACCCTGCCTAAACCAAACCCAGTGGAAAAGAAAATCTCTCAAAGAGGACACATGTCTGTTTAAATTCAGAGTAATTAAAAAATGACAAGTGGCAACTATGACCTCTCCAACTTCCATGTGACAAATGGTTTTTTCCTTTGGACAGAAATCAATGAGATTAGCTATTGTATTTAAGGTTACATTTACAACATTCCTGAAAGAAATCCCTGTCCAAGTTGATGTTTACTTTCTAACCTTGTTACCAAAGAACAGACGGGGACCCACCTATAACCTCATTTCAAATGAGGTAATGGAATTATGCTTAGCTCTTAACCTCAGCCCTCTTTTCTGTCACATGTGAGGTAAAAGCACTTGATCCTCTCTGTAAGCAGTCTGGGGCAATGGGAAAGAACCTCAGTTTCCACTACCCCTTTTATCCTAAATCGAGTAATTCGTATCTACGATGGCTAAAACTAAAAGGAAAGAGATACCTGCTAAAGATCAATTCCACACCAACTCGTAAGTTTCCTAAGGCTGCTGTAAAAATTATTGCAAACTAAGTGACTTTAAAAATAAAAAAGAGAGAAAGAAAACCCAGGAATTTACTGTCAGAATAAATTCAGAAGTCTGAAATCAAGGTGTCAGCAGGGTTGATTCCTCCTAGAGGTTCTGAGTGAGTCTGTTCTGGATCTCTCTCCTAGCTTCTAGAAGTTGCCAGCAGTCCTTGACATTCATTGGCATCATTCCAATTTCTGCCTTCATCTTCACATTCCCTTCTTCTCTGTATCTCCTTATGCATCAAACACCCCTCTCCCTTTTCTTATATGGACGCCAGTCATTGCGTTTAGGAACTACCATAAATCCAGGATGATTTCAAAGTCCTTAATTATACCTGCAAAGATCCTGTTTCCAAATAAGGTTATTTCAGGTGTCAGAGTTTGGGACTTGAACATATCCCTACAGTTCAACCCATTATACCAACCAAAGGCTGAAGTCAGTGTGGTTATTCTTAATATTGTTGGAGAGAAAATAAAGGGACAAAGAAAACCCTTTGGCTGACTTTGTCTCTTGGTGTTCTAAAATTTCTATGTCTTATTTTAAAAGAACTAAAACGACTACTACAACTTCTGTGGAGGTCAATCTGGTAATATCTAACAAAATCTCAAATGCATATGCATTTTCTGCGTAGAAGTTCTTTTTATAACTTTTTTGAAGTATAACATGCAAAAGAAAAGTGCACATATCATAAGGGTAGACTATGCTACCCTACATATTGTTCTTTCCTCTTCCACTTATATTAGGTAAACAATCACCTTAAAGCTTTTTTTTTCCTATTGTAAACATGACACATATTTAATGCAAAAAAAAAATTAGAAAAATTGAGAGAAGTACAAAGAAACAACACAACTATAGTATTACAACCCCGAAATTAACCATTAATATTTTGTTATAGTTTATTCTGGTTTTTCTTACAATGCAAGTATACACATGTATTTTTTCAAAACAAAGATGGAACAGTATGATACTTACTTCTTTGTAGTTTAACAAGTTACCATGCATTGTGCCCATTTCTTAATACACTTAACACAGAGTTACATTGTAATTTTTTTTTAAGATTTTATTTATTTATTTGACAGAGAGAGATCACAGGTAGGTAGAGAGGCTGGCAGAGAGAGAGAGAGAGAGAGAGAGAAGCAGGCTCCCTGCTGAGCAGAGAGCCCGATGTGGGACTCGATCCCAGGACCCTGAGATCATGACCTGAGCCGAAGGCAGCGGCTTAACCCACTGAGCCACCCAGGTGCCCCTACATTGTAATTTTTAATGACTGTATAGCATCCTTCTTTTAAGAGTTTATTTATTTATTTTTTTAAGATTTTATTTATTTATCAGAGAGAGAGAGGGAGAGAGAACGAGCATAGGCAGACAGAGTGGCAGGCAGAGTCAGAGGGAGAAGCAGGCTCCCTGCGGAGCAAGGAGCCCGATGTGGGACTTGACCCCAGGACGCTGGGATCATGACCTGAGCCGAAGGCAGCTCCTTAACCAACTGAGCCACCCAGGTGTCCCAAGAGTTTATTTTTTTTTAAGTAATCTCTACACCCAACATGGGACTCAAAGTGAGATCAAGAGTTGCATGCTCGGTTGATGAGCCAGCCAGGCACCCCTATATAGTATCCTTCTTAAGTGAAGTATCACTCAGGGACATTCAAGTTGTTTGCCGGGTTTTTTTTAAGGTTTTATTTATTTATTTGACAGAGAAATCACAAGTAGGCAGAGAGGCAGGCAGAGAGAGGGGGGAAGTAGGTTCCCCGTTGAGCAGAGAGCCTGATGCAGGGCTCGATTCCAGGACCCTGAGATCATGACCCAAGTTGAAGGCAGAGGCTTAACCCGCTGAGCCATCCAGGCTCCCCTATTTTCAGTTTTTTTGATATTATAAATAACACTGCGGTAAGTATTATGCTGCATAACATGTTTGAAAACTTTTTAAAAGGCCAAATTTCAAGTACAGAACATATATACAAAAATTGTGTGTCTTAAATGTGCATCAAGGGAATTCCTGACATTCTCTCCAAATTTGCTGTAGCCATAACTTTTTCCATCCCAGTTAATGTAGTGTCCATTTCCATTTGCTCAAGCCAAAAAAATAAAATAAATTAGAGTCATCCTTGATGCCTCGCTTTCTCTCACACCTAAATCCAATTAATCAGCAAATTCACTTGGCTCTTTCTTCCAAACACATCCAGAATTTAACCCATTTATTTCCTCCACTGATCTAACACTGGCCCATGTCACCATCGTCTCTTGCCTGAACAACTGCAGTGGCTTTCTAACTAGGGTTGCCAAATTTAGCAAATAAAACTGCAAGATATCCAGTAAAATTGAAGTTCAGATAAAAAGGTTTTTTTAGTGTATATATAAACCCAAATATTGTGTTCTCCATGCAGCAGCCAGAGGGATTCTTTGAAGAAGTCAGAAAAAAATCAATCCTGTATTCAAAACGCTGTAATGTCTTTTCACCTCAGTTGTAATAAAAAATAGAATGGCTGAAATTAACAAGTCTGGAAACAACAGATGTGGATGAAGACAAAGGGGAACCCTATTACACTGCTGGTGAGAATGTAAGCTGGTACATCCCTTCCGAAAAACAGTATGGTGGTTCCTCAAAAAGTTAAAAATAGAGCTACCCTATGACCCAACAGTTGCTCTACTAGGTATTTACCCAAAGGATACAAACAGTAATTTGAAGTGGCACCTGCACCCCAATGTTTATATTATAGCAGGACCATCCAATAGCCAAAATATGTCATGAGCCCAGATGTCCTATATATGTAAATATACATAAATGAATAACGGAATATTATTCAGCCATCAAAAAGAAGGAAATCTTAACCATTTGCAATAGCCTGGATGGAACTAGAGGGGATTATGCTAAGTGAAATAAATAAATCAGAGAAAGACAGTTATCATATAATTTCACTCACATGTGGAATTTAAGAAACAAAACAGAGGATCATAAGGGAAGGGATGAAGTCAGAGAGGGAGACAAACCATCAGAGACTTAACTATAGGAAACAGGGTGGCTGGAGGGGAGGCGAATGGGGGGATGGGGTAACTGGATAATGGGCATTCAGGAAGGCAATTAATGAGCACTGGGCATGACTTGTAACTAATGACTCAATAAACTACCTCTGAAACTAATAGTACATTATATGTTAATTAAGTGAATTAAAAAAAAATTTTAAACACAAAACCTTAAAGCTGAGGCCCACAGCCCTGCAAGATCTACTCCTGGAGGCTCTTTAATCTTTAGTTTCATTAGCCTCCCTGTCCTCCCTTTTCCTCTGCTTGCATCTTTCTTACCCAAAATAACCTAACTTCTTTAGGTCTTTGCTTATACTTACCTGAGAAACCTTCCCTATTCATCCTCTAAAACTGAAGGCTTCCTTCTCCCCCTCCCTGCTTTATATTTCTCTTCAGCATTTATGATAATAAACATTTATTTCATTTATTTTCTCTTGCCTTCGGCAAGAATTGAAGTCCATAAGGGCACTTTCGTACTTATTCACTGCTGTATCCCCAGTGTTGAGAATACTACCTGGCACATAATAGATGCTTAATAAATATTTGATAAATGTCAAATAAAGGAAATGTAGTTATCCAAATCAATAAAACTTATTTCAGCTTCAGGAGAACTCTTCTCACATTCTGATCATTCAGCATGCTGTCTATTTCAAAGTAGTTGAGTAATTGCTGTATCTTAGAGAAGCTGTTTTCTGTAATTCTTTAACAGTAGCAAACATTTATTGAGCTCTTACTAGGTGCAGACATGGTTCTAAGGTATTATGTCTTAGAGTCTTGGTATTCGGATTATTATTACTATTATTACAGTTAATTTACAGTTGAGGAAATTAAGACGGGGAAAGGTGAGTAATTTGCTCAAGATCATACACACGGATAGGGCAGTGATGGGTACAGAACCTGCGCCCTTAACTACAGTACTTTGCAGGGTCATTTTCAGATCTCTTTCTGTTTTCTTTTGATAGGTAAATTGTTTGAGTCAAAGACTCAGCATTTTGCTTTTGAAACCTGCGTGGCGGGAAGCTGACGGCAGGTGGGGGGCGGGGCTGGGCGGAGCCGGCAGGCCCTCGCTAGCCAATCAGAGCAGGCAGGAGCCTCCCTGCTCCCCACCCCCCACCCCGACAGCCACGCGCCAAAATTCCAAACGGGACCTCTCTCCGCTACCCGTCATCTCCCTCCGCCGAGTTCAGCGAGCCGGAACTATATAAGAAAAAGAAGTCAGCGTTCTCCCGCCACGGTCCGCTCAGGTCCTGGTCACTGTCGGTGCAGGCCCTCCTCAACTTCAACCCGAAGTCCTTCGCCCGGCGGAAGGGCGAAAAGTTTCAAGCCGGCAGTTGCAGGGACGCGGCGTGGGCGGGACAGGCGGCGGAGGGATTCCGGGTGCGCGCGCTGCGGCCGCTGGCGCGGAGCTAGTGGCGCCAGAATTCGGAGCGCGGAAGAGCCCGAGCGGCTGCCGGTCAGACTGGGACCCATCTCCCGCCGCGGACGCCGGGCGAAGAGACAGGGAAGATGGTGGTCCTCCGCAGCAGCCTGGAGCTGCACAGCCACTCCGCCTCTTCGGCCACGGACCCTCTGGACCTGTCCAACGAGTTCCTCAGCCTGGAGCAGATCGGCCGGAGGCGGCTCCGTTCGGCCCGAGTCGCTGAACAGTCCGCGGTCACCGCGGCCGCCGCGGGCGTGAGTACCGGCCTGGGGCGGGCCCCTCGGGCAGGGCCTGTAGGACTGCCCGCGGCCGGTTGGCCGGGTGGGGCCCGGGGGTGGGCGGCGCGGTCTGGGTGGCAGTTGGTGGGGGGAGGGGGCTGGGAGGAGTGTTGTCGAGGACAAGTAAAATGGAAGGCTTCCGAACATCGGAGCCCCAAGGGGTGTGGGTCGGGGCAAGAGATCGGGCAGTCTGGAAGAGGGCTAGGCAGTTCGTTACTACCCCATTTCACGCAAGAGGAAACCGAAGCCCTCCGGAATCTTGGTTTGTGGGGCTGCCCCACCCCCATCTCACACACCTCCCTAACCTAGCGCCCGGGCCCCTGCCCTAGGTTCGCATCTGTTGAGCGCAGCACACGTTTCCTGACTCCCTGCCGGATGCAGGATAGATGTTTTAGGGGCCACGGGAATGGAAAGATTGTAATTGAGGTCTCCTGACCTTCATTTGTGATCCAGAGAGGTTCGGATATAAGATAGCCGTGAATAGTACCAGGTTGCATAATGTGGAGCGATGGAGACCAACATTTCGCGTACAGCTGCTTAAGCCTCGTTAAACAGCTCCATAAGAATGGATAGTTATGATGTCTATGTTACAGGCGAAGAAATGGACTCAAAGTAACCAGTGACGGGTAGATCTAAAATTGGAACTTGGATCCTCTGCCTCCAAAACCTTTCTCTATTATATCATGCTGCAGTTATAAACAATGTCTATAGGGGATGTTTCCAAGGGGGTGGAGCAGTGAAGTCTTGAAAGAGTTGCTTCTCATTCTAGGTCTGCAGTACAGATTGGATCTTTGATTACAGAGGTAAGGCCTGGTGCGAGAGTCCCTCCCTCCACCTCTGTGGCAGCTGCTGAAAGAGGCGCAGGTGAAGGAGACCCCGTTAACAAAAGGCTGGAGAAGTTGAGGAAGCAGCACTGGAAAAGTGAAGGCAGCAGGAAGTAGTCTAGTTCTCTTTGAGGGAGGGTAGGCAAAGGGCTGAGAAAAACAGGACCGGAGAAAGGGTTAGGAAGTGGCAAGTCAGAATGAGAGGCCAAGGGAGAAAGAGCGCTACAAAGCATAGTTAAGAGAGTGATCAGTATATGAAATTAGTTGTCAGTATCCTCTGAAGACCAGCTGTACTGGTTGCTCCTCTCCTGAAGGGAGTGAAAAAGTATGTTTCATCACTGCATTTGTGATGCTGAATTGAAAAAAAGAATTTCCTGACTTTCAGGGTCATTTCTCGATCACATGTTGAGATTGAGATCTGAGGAGGCCAGACACTTCTGCAGTGTACTGGGGTCCCTTGACTTACTAACGTATGTTCAGAAAATCTGATTATTTCAATAAATATTTATTGAATATTATCTTCTGTACAGTGCTAGATCCTATGACTGTAATGATGTATTGAGCAGTAAGTAATATAGGCACTTAAAACAACTGTTTTGAATCTCAGCTTACCAATAATCTCCACTTGTTAAAAAAGGTAATACCACATTTATAGCGAGGATTAAATGTGATCATGCATTTAAGGAGATTACCTGAACACTTGGCATAATGTTAGGACTCAGTCATTGTCAGCAACTAAGACCACTGTTAATTTGACTGCCCAGTTTTCTGGAAGAAAGAAAGAAAAGAAAAGAAAGAAAGAAGGACTTTCCAGTTCTTCCGGCCAAAAACCCGAGAGTTGTCCTGACCCAGCTCTCATTTCATATTAAGAAATTCTTTTGGTTCTATGGACATTGGGGAAGGTATGTGCTTTGGTGAGTGCTGTGAAGTGTGTAAACCTGGCGATTCACAGACCTGTACCCCTGGGGATAAAAATATATGTTTATTAAAAAAAAAAAAAAAGAGAGAAATTCTTTTGGTTCTACTTTCAAAGTATATATGGAATCTGATCACTTCTCAGATCCTCTGTTGTTGCCATGTTGGTCCAAGCCATTATCTCTTCCCTAGGTTGTTAAAAGGGATTTTTGACTGGCCTCCTGGTTTTCCACCCTTGTATATAATGATCCGCCTTCCACAACTGTCAGTTCTCAGTATAGCTTACAGAATGATTTGTTTTTTTAAGATTTTAAAAAATTATTTATTTATTTGACTGACAGAGTTCACTCGTAGGTAGAGACGTGGGGCAGGTGTGGGGGGAGCTGGCTCCCAGCCAAGCAGGACAGACCAATGTGGGGCTCGATCCCAGGACCCTGAGACCGTGACCTGAGCCGAAGGCAGAGGCTTTAACCCACTGAGCCACCCAGGCGCCCCCAGAGTGATCTTTATAAAAGTTAGAAAGTTGATCATTCCTCTACTCAAAAAACCTCGAAGAGTGAAAGTTGAAAAGTTTGGGAGTAGCCCTACACCCCTTTCTCTTCATGATGACATCCTCTTCCATTTTTGCCTTTTTCAAAACCTTGTCTATTCCTGTTGTATTGGTCGAGCTGCTTCTTGAATACCAGGGCCTTTGTACTGGTTCTCCCCTGTGTTGAGAATCTCTTCCCCTGAATATCTGCACGATTCGTTCCTAATTTACCCTCTACATTTTTACTTTTTTTTAAGATTTTATTTATTTATTTGACAGAGAGAGAGAGACAGCAAGAGAGGGAACACAAGCAAGGGGAGCGGGAGAGGGAGAAACAGGCTTCCTGCCGAATAGGGAGCCCGATGTGGGACTGGATCCCAGGACCCTGGGATTATAATTTGAGCCAAAGGCCGATGCTTAAGAACTAAGCCACCCAGGCTCTCCTTTTATTTTTAATTTAAAAAAAAGTCTCATAAGTCCAATAGTACTTAACATTTTCCAAGAACTCAGTCCTCCTACTCTTGTGAGATAGATATGATCATCTTTGTTTTGCAGGTGAGAGAACCAAGACACAGAGACCTAAATAACATGCGCGAATTTACTTTTACAGTAAGTGATAGAGCTCCAGGTTCTACCTAGGAGAACCTAGGAATCTGTCTCTCTCAAGTCTTTGCTACTCACTTTTTCAGTGATGTTTACCCTAACCATCTTATTTAAAATTACAGATCACTCTCATTGACATGCCTCTTTACTCTGCTTTATGTTTCCTTATTACTTATCATCTTCTTACATGTTCTATTAACTTTCTACTTTTTTTTTTAAAGATTTTATTTATTTAGGGCGCCTGGGTGGCTCAGTGGGTTGAGCCACTGCCTTCGGCTCGGGTCATGATCTCAGAGTCCTGGGATCGAGTCCCGCATCGGGCTCTCTGCTTGGCAGGGAGCCTGCTTCCCTCTCTCTCTCTCTGCCTGCTTCTCTATCTACTTGTGATTTCTCTCTGTCAAATAAATAAATAAAATCTTTAAAAAAAAAAAAAAAGATTTTATTTATTTATTTGTCAGAGAGAGAGCGAGCGAGAGTGAGCACAGGCAGACAGAATGGCAGGCAGAGTCAGAGGGAGAAGCAGGCTCCCTGCGGAGCAAGGAGCCCGATGTGGGACTCGATCCCAGGACACTGGGATCATGACCTGAGCTGAAGGCAGCTGCTTAACCAACTGAGCCACCCAGGCGTCCCAACTTTCTACTTTTTAAAATATTTTCTCTCTCCCTAAGTCAGAATGTAACTGTACAGTTCTGGACTTTTACCTTTTGTTCAGTATTATATTTCTGGGACCTAGGACAGAACCTAGAATGTAGTAGAGGCATAATAAATATTCGTTGTTAACTATCCTTGGTCTAAAGGAACTGGTCTAGCAGAGTAGAACTAACACATCGATATACAGAGACTGCCGTTCTTGCCATATCAATGGTATGTGGTGGCTGAGCAGTTAGCACTCAGATGGATTGTGTAGGGTGAAAGGGATTTTTTTACCCCCAGGCTAGAATTTCCATTAGGGATTATACCTTTTTGAGACATAGTACTTCTATCTTCTATAAATTCTCCATAGACCAAATTATAATTAAAGGGTTATTTAGCATGGGATTGGATCAAAAGAAATGGTTAGCCCTGATCAATAATGTATTCATGCTGTCAAAGCCTACCAGTACCAAAAATGAAACATACCTTTGTGATTGGAATATTTTCTAATTTGGGGTCTTACATTCAATTCATTTGACTTAATTACAGCTTGCTTTTTACATCAGTCATGCATTTCAGAAACTTAACTCCTGATCACCCTGTTTGTTTTCAGGTATTCTTATCTGAGGAGCTACATATCTATTGACAGATCATTTATTAGGTCAAGTTACTTTTAAAGATAATTAAATTTATTCGTGTTTGTTAACTTGGATTTTCCTTTATCTCAGCTCAGAAGGTGACCTTATATTCAATTTCTGAAGGTACTTATAATCACCTGTTTATTAACCTCTTTCTACCTTTATAGTTTGAATATGATCTTAATCAGGTGGGCATAGGGATTTGTTTGTTTTGGGTTTTTTTTTTCGTCCTTGTATGGTTTCCCTGAAGTTTTGTTTTAAATTTTTTTCTTTCTTAAACTTTTATTTTCATCCCAATTGGATCATGAGATCTAGCATTTTCATCCATTCAGATGCCCCTTCTGTGGTTTCTTTTTCTACCAGAGTCAGACTAGGCATTGCCTATGTCTGTGCTTTCACGGGTCTGAGGTTCTTTGATTCATATTAAATTTAGGGTTCTCATGTAGTAGTAGGGGACACATAAGAGATAGTAGTGCATTGCTTTTAGGTTGTATTTACGTACATTTTTTATTCTATATGTTAGGTAAAATAAAATATGCTGTGGTATGTAGAAGTTTTTAAGTTGTCTATTTTAAAAGTTTGAAAAGTACTATGAATGACGCTGATATGTACAACATATGGAAGATTCTTTAAAACGTGGTATATAGGGGCGCCTGGGTGGCCCAGTGGGTTGGGCCTCTGCCTTTGGCTAGGGTCGTGATCTCAGGGAGGTGGGATTGGGCCCCGCTCGGGCTCTCTGCTCAGCGGGGAGCCTACTTCCCACCTCTCTCTGCCTGCCTCTCTGCCTACTTGTGATCTCTCTCTCTGTCAAATAAATAAATAAAATCTTTTTAAAAATTAAAAAAAAACTTGGTATATAACACAACACAGAAAAATGAAAAGTGTACAGTTTAGTGAATTATCACAAAGCATAAATAGGAATATTTTGACATGTTGCTATGACTGTTGCATCCTGAAGTTGAGTGACATGGCTCTCTGAATTCAAGAGTGTGTACTTGTTTGATGTAGTGATAGGCAGTCCATTTTTGTCAGTTTGTATTAAAGACTGGCCATTTGATTTTATGCTTAGAAGTTGCAATTTTTAGGGGCACCTGGGTGGCTCAGTCGGTTGGGCATCTGCCTTCGGCTCAGGTCATGATCCCGGAGTCCTGGGATCAAGCTCCCTGCTTGGTGGGGAGCCTTTGTCTCCCTCTCCTACTCCCCCTGCTTGTGAGTATGCTCACTCTCGCGTGCTTGCGCCCTCTCTCTCTGCAAATAAATAATCTTTTAAAAAAAATTACAACTTTTAGAACAGGGATCTGATGAAATACTGTTCAGGATGGATTATACTGAGGGGTGCCTGGGTGGCTGTCAGTTAAGTGGCTGCCTTTGGGTCAGGTCGTGTTCCTAGGGTCCTGGAATCGAGCCCCGCATTGGGCTCCCTGCTAAGTGGAGAGCCTGCTTCCACCTCTCCCTCTGCCTGCCCTCTACCTACTTGTGCTCTCTCTATCTCTCTGTCAAATAAATAAAATCTTAAAAAAAAAAAAAAAAGATGGATTATAGTGAACAAATATGGAGTTTGGAAGACCAGTTAAAAGATTATAATATTAATAGCTATCCGTTACATAGTAGTCGCTGTGTACCAGGCATGGTACCTAAGATACACACATACATTTGCCTTATTACGTCACTATTATTATCTCCATTGCAGATATGGAAGTCAAGACACAGAGACCTTATGTAACTTGGACAAGATTGTACAGTTCTAAGTAACATCCCAAGAATCAATCCAAGGCAGTCTGTCATTAAGAGTTTGGGCTCTTAATTGATACATTATTGTCACAATAGCCCAAAGAATAGAAAACTAGAAGCTAAATTAAGGTGATACTAGAAGGAACAGAAAAAAAATGCTAAATAATACTGCAAGGGGTCAGAGAGTTGTTCAGATACAAACAGGGAAGGCAGTGTTGTTTCTAAAGAGGTGAGCAATAGGGATCCCTGGGTGGCTCAGGTGGCTCAGTGGGTTAAAGCCCCTGCCTTCAGCTCAGGTCATGATCTCAGGGTTCTGGGATCGAGCCCCGCATCCGGCTCTCTGCTCATCGGGGAGCCTGTTGCCCCCCTCCCCACCTGCTTCTCTGCCTACTTGTGATCTCTGTCTGTCAAGTAAATAAATGAAATCTTTTTTAAAAAATTTTAAAAAAGGTTAAGACTATATATCTTTGGGAGTCACCTACATAAAACTGGTAGTTGAGGTTTTTTTGTTTTTTTTTTTTAAGATTTTATTTATTTGACAGAGAGAGAACACAAGTAGGCAGAGAGGCAGGCAGAGAGAGGAGGAAGCAGGCTCCCTGCTGAGCAGAGAGCCCGATGCGGGACTCGATCCCAGGACCCTGAGATCATGACCTGAGCCGAATGCAGCGGCTTAACCCACTGAGCCACCCTGGTGCCCCTGGTAGTTGAGTTCTTAAAGGTGAATAGAAAACACAAATATATTTAAGAAGATCTGAAGTAATGGCTCGATTTTAAAGATGAGAAAAGGATGAATTCTGTTTTTAAGAGAGCATGATGTGAACCAAAGGGTCAAAGCATGTAAAGAAGGGAGTGATCAGCAGCATAGAAATCAGTGAGGTGGAGCAGAGGCCATTGGATTAACTTTCAGGTGATCGTTTTGGGGCTATTGTAAGAGCTGGAGAGGTAGAAATCAAATTGCAGGAGCTTTCGGAATGGATCCGTGGTGAAGATTTGACCATGTCTATGTTTAAAGGTGAAGCTAAGGAGGGATATCGCAGCTATACTGGGTTAGAATATTCTGATGAAGTTTTCAAGGAGCCCTATGTCTGCATGCTTATTTAACTGTGATTTAAAACATCATGTTTATACTTCATTTGTTCGGTTGATATTTGAATTGATTCAGCCATATATTTTTTTGTTATGAATTAAAGCTTGGGTAAGCGTGGTCTTGTTTGGGAAAACAACATATTACTTAGTATATTTCTATTATACAATTGTATCTACTTTGGGGAAGAGATTTTGTTACTGTAGTTGCTTCTTGTCTACTAACTTACTGATTATACAAGATTATAAGAGACTTAAAAAGCTAACAATATATTTTTTCCCCTCTAAAACTTCACTTTGGAAGAGCTATCAGTGCTCTCAATATTTAAGTAGATTTTAGCAAAACAATGAGGACTACATCTGCAGGTTTAGTTTTCAGATTAAGTATGTTTTGTTTTTGTTTTTTACTTCATAGGATAATTCTTTCTAGTAATGCAAGTTGTAAAAATGTTAAAAATAGAAAGTGAAAGTCCTCATTTCTATTATCCAGTGTTAATTACTGTCACCGGTTGATATTTAACTTAACCTCTTGAGAATTATTTTGAAAAGCCATAATAAAATGTGACTTTGGTTTAACAACTGTGCTACTTTCCTAAGGAACTCAGATGTGTACAGGATAGCTCATCTAGAGGTATTTATAACACAAAAAAATTGCAGATAGTTTAGATATACATTAAGCAGTTTGTTAAATTGATTCATGTAATTGCTGGAATACTAGTCATTCATTTTATTTTATTTTTTAAGATTTATTTTCTTATTTTGAGAGAGAGTGAGCAGGGTGAGGGGCAAAGTGGGGGAGAGAGAGAGTCCCCAGTAGAGTCCCTGCTGAGTGCAGCATTGGGAGTGGGGTTTGATCCCACAACCCTGAGATCATGACCCAAGCCTAAAACAAGAGTCAGCCTAAAACAAGCCTAAAACGGAGTCACCCAGACACTCCTAGTCATTCATTTAAAAAGATTTTTAGAATAATATTTGATGGCATGAGGAAATGTTTTGTACTACTAGAAAAAAGTTACAAAACATAAATAATATCCCAGGTTAAAAGTCATGTGAATATGATTGCGTAGGAAAAGAATAGTTCTTCTCTATCAGAAGATTAACAGTGATTATCATGGGCAGCTAGAGTTAAGAGTGACATTTTCATCTTTGTGCATTTCTTCTTTTTTCCCAATTATAATGGGCAAGTTTTGCTTTTATTTTTATACTGCTTTTTTAAGAAATGTTTTTGAAAGTTATTATTTTAAAATTTCCCAGTGTGTACATCTATATAGGTGATTTCCCAGGAGCCTGTTTTGTTTGTTTGTTTGTTAAGGAAAGCCTTTCTTGATGCCTAGTACTTGTTTGGAGAGTGTTAAGGAAAGCCTTTCTTGATGCCTAGTACTTGTTTGGAGAGTATGAATGAAGCCACTCACTATGCAAGTCAAAGATTCTCTTATACCACTTATAAAATTAAATCTTCCAAGTTTTTCAGGCAATCTTTTTTCCCAGTAGTTAGCACCCCCCTTTTGCCTATGGAAACAAACCGTTTTTATTATTCCCAGGAATAGAGTGACATTTACTTTCTTTTTTTATTGTAATAATTAATTGTAGATAATATGAAATGTGCCATTTCAACCGTTTTTGTGTCCAGTTCGGTAGCATTAAGTACACTCATTCATTCTGCAACCATCACTGCTGTCCACCTCCGGAATTGTCACGTTCCAAACTAAAACTCTGTACCCGTTAAATAACTCCCATTCTTCCTTCCTCCTACCACCTAACAACTACCTTTCCTTCTGTCTTTATGAATTTGACTACCCTGGACCCTAGAGGAAACATAGAGTATTTGTCCTTTTGTAACTAACTTATTTCACTTAGCATAATGTCTTCAGGTTCATACTTATTGTTAAAATTTACTTCCTTTTTAAGGCTGAATAATATTTTACTGTAAGTACCACAATTTTTTAATCCATTCATCTGTCGGTGAACATTTAGATCGCATCTACCTTTGGCCATTGCAAATAATGCTGCTATGAATAGGAGTACACAAATGTCTGCTTTCATTTGTTTTGAGTATACCTAGAAGTAGGATTCCTGGATCACATGGTAATTGTGTGTTTAATTTTTTGAGGAATTGCCATATCATTTTCCATAGTGGCTGCACTATTTTGCATTCCCACCAGCAATGTACAAGGGTTCCAGTTTCTCCACATCCTTGCCAACACTTATTTTCTCTTTTTTATAATAGCTGTCCTAACAAATGAGAAGTGACATCTCATTTGTGGGTTTGAGTTTGTATTTGTCTATAACTGGTTATGTTGGGCATCTTTTCATGTGTTTACTGGCCATTTGTGTATATTCTTGGGGAAATGAATTTCCTGGGGAAATTCAAGTCTTCTGCCTATTTTTTGTTTTTGTTTTTTTTGTTGTTGTTGTTGTTGTTTAAATATAGGAGTTCTTTATATATTATGGATATCAATCCTTTGTCAGATACATGATTTGTAAGTATGTTCTATTCCATGGGTTTCCATTTCATTCTGTGGATTGTGTCCTTGGCACAAAAGTTTGTAATTTTGATGAAGTCTAGCATATCTATTTTTTCTTATCTGTGCTTTCAGTATCACATCTAAGAAATCTTATGTAAAACAAATGTAATGAAAGTTTCCCCCGGTTTTTTCTTCTAAGAATGTCTAAATTTTTAGCTCCATATCCCCTTGTACATTTTTTTTTTAAAGATTTTTATTTATTTATTTATTTTTTAAAGATCTTATTTATTTACTTGAGAGAGAGACAGTGAGAGAGAGCATGAACGAGGAGAAGGTCAGAGAGAGAAGCAGACTCCCCATGGAGCTGGGAGTCCAATGCGGGACTCGATCCCGGGACTCCAGGATCATGACCTTAGCCGAAGGCAGTCGTCCAACCAACTGAGCCACCCAGGCGTCCCTGTATTTATTTATTTGACAGAGATCACAAGTAGGCAGAGAGGCAGGCAGAGAGAGGAAGGGAAGCAGGTTCCCTGCTGAGTGGAGAGCCCGACGTGGGGCTCGATCCCAGGACCCTGAGATCATGACCTGAAGGCAGAGGCTTTAACGCACTGGAGCCACCCAGGTACCCCTCTCTTGTACATTTTTAAGGATTCCTTTAAAATGCTTTTGCTATCTAAGGTGTTCCTCATTCCCATTAGTTTAAATAGTTAAAAAGGAGATCATTTCAGTCATTGTTTAGTGTTGACATTAAAAAATGAAATTATTATACCAGTCTTTTTATCTACTGAAATTTGAAAACCATAGTTATGTGATACCTGTCTTGGAACATTAAAAACACAATATATAAGCATGCTTCTTTAGCAATCAGAAATGTTATCTTGATTCCTTTTTTTTCCTCCTTTAATTTGTATTTCTAATTCATGGAAGCCACAGCATTTTATCTTGATATATTTTTATACTTAAAACTAATTTATTAAGTATCCTTTCATACTTGCAAAACAAAATTTAAACTTTTTAATATTTGTGATCACAAGTCTCTAAGAAAATACAGCTTATAATATTCAGTTAATGCAAACAACAAAAGCATACTTACTTTGATTAAAAATGATGAAACAGAAAGTTAGATTTCATTGAGATTTCATGTGATTGAAGTCCCAGCAATTAGTTCATATGTCTGTGGAGGAATCTTACTGCTGAAGACAGTGTTTGGCATCAGTTCCATTGTTCTTATAAATGTAAGCACCGGGAAACATTGTTCATATAAATAAGTAGGCAGTAATGAAAGAAGTTTAGCAGTGCCACTCAGTTTTTCTGGCTTATATACCAAAAACACTTGCCAAAATTATTTTTTATGGTCTTTTAGCTTGATTAGGTCTCCTTTCAATTTTGTTGAAAGCAGAGAATGAGAAACTGCCTCACAAAGGAAAGGATTTGTTGCCGATCTCTGTCATTCAATTTCTTAACACCTAACACTAGTGTTTTTCATTGTTTGGCTTTAGGAAGATTTTTAGGGCCTTGAGGCAGTCCATGATAGTAAGATTCAGAATGAGTGAGTGAGGTGACTTTCTTTTGTAAAGTGAAAGAAAGGTAAATGAAAGAAGGTGCCTTCTCAGGCATCTTCTATGTACAGAAAAAGTACATAGGGAAGTTAGGAATCTGGAAGTATAAATAAAAATTTTCTTAGAAAGTCTTGTTATATTACATCTAAGATGTAGGTGTTCATTTTAAAAATAATACACCTACTTAAAACATCCTTACGTATTTTTTCAAACATCTTTATATATAGGTACAGTGATAAAAGTAACAAACCCATACATATCACTAATATTTTATGAAATACCTGTTTAATTCTTTTTTTTTTTTTAAGATTTTATTTATTTGACAGAGAGAGAAAGATAAACAAGTAGGCAGAGAAGCAGGCAGAGAGAGAGGGGGAAGTAGGCTCCCTACTGAGCAGAGTCAGATATGGGGGGCTCGATTCCAGGATCCTGAAATCATGACCTGAGCTGAAGGCGGAGGCTTAACCCACTGAGCCACCCAGGCGCCCCAATACCTGTCTAATCAACACAAATCCTTGTGGATTAAATATCCTTATTTTACTTGTGAACCAATGAGATATTCTGCTCAAAGCAAAATTAAATGACAAAATGTCCTGATAAAACAAAATGAAATGACTGTAAAGCCAGCCTAAAGGGGGGGGGGGGTAATACTAATATTGCAGGTTTTTTAAAATACTGTTTTTTAAAAATTATCAATTTTCTGAGTAGTACAGCATGTAATCAGTGTTGTTAGGTATTTTTACCTTCTCTTCTTATGTGAAAGTCACATTTATATGGGGACACTTGCCTGGGTGTCTCTGTCGGTTGATTCAGCCTTCGGCTCAGGTCATGATCCCTGGGTCCTGGAATCAAGTCCCACATTGGGCTCCTTGCACAGCAGGGAACCTGCTTCTTCTTCTGCCTGATGCTCCCCCTGTTCGTGCTCTGTCTGACAAATGAATAAATAAATCTTTAGAAAAAGAAAGAAAGTAGCCTTTATATGATTTCAGAGAGATGTGTGTGAACTTTTGGATACTTTTCTGACAGAACCTCTGTAGCTCATAAAGTAGCCACTAAGAGAAACTCTAGTCTATTGAACAATAATAAAGTCACGTAGAGCACTGTGGTTTTTACAGCAGATGAACCATACATAAACAGTCTTTGAATTCAGATGTTGCATCATCTGGATGAAACTGAAATAGATGGTCGTAACTCCTTTTTATCATCCAAGGCCGAATTAACAATTCCGCTGGTCCAGTTGAAGGTTGCTGCCAGTGGGTTGCCTGGCAGGCAATGGTTTGTGTATCTTTCTAATTTCTGTAGCCTTAAAATAAAGGCGTATTTAGTGTTATGAGCCGTTACAACTTTTTGTCAGTTGGGGAAAACTTTTAGAGTGCTTGCTATGAAACAGAGCTATAAGCCATCAATAAATCCTGTTAGCCATTTCATAGACGTTGCTGATACGTGTTTATCATAAAAATGATTATTTAGCTTAAATACTCTTGTAGTTTCTTGGGGAGATGCCGAATGATGCTGCCCCAGAAGCAGTTGTTGCAAACTTGTATTCAAAGAAAACTCTCAGAAGGAGTTTAACTTGGGGATTTTGACTGAAGAAAAACTTAGATCCCTTTCTCAATTTTTCTTAAAGGATGCATCTTCAGTTAAAGAAGTTGAGACCTATCACCGGACACGTGCTTTGAGATCTTTGAGAAAAAATGCCCAGAATTCTTCAGATTCTAGTTTTGATAAGAATTTGGAAATAACAGAGAAACATGCTAATGGAAGACATTTTACAAGGTAAAACAAGATGGTTGAATGCTAATTTAAAATAGTTTTAAAATAATTTAGGATTTGCATTAACTTTTAAGTGTATTCTTGCCCCATCATCAAGATTCCAGGGTTGTAAAATGTAATTTGAAATGAAATTGCCACAGATGAATATTACTGAGTTAAAATTTTAATATGTACTGTTTGTTTTTATATTCTTGTTCAAAGACGATATTTGCGATATGTGTGAGCACAGCTGACAAAGTTGCTTGATAATTACTTGAGTGTGTGACTTTGTGATTTCAACTTGCTTATGATATGTGGTTCTACTTTATACTTAATACAAAGTCTTTATTTAAAATAGTAGTTATTTTTCTCATCATTTGCTATCAAGTATTTCATCAGTTCTGAGTCATTTATGAATTTGTGTGTTGGTGCACTTCTAAAAGCAGTCTTCACGTAGGAAGTGGAACATTTTTTTTTTAACTTGTCTAAGGGGACTAGATGATTTATACATATGTAAATTTCATTTCTCAAGAACCCTGAGCTAGATGGCCTGAATTCCACTTTAATATTCATGAAATTATTTTCAGTGAATTAGGTAGTTAGGTAATCCAGGGAACTTGGATTTGTTTGGTTTGTGACAGATTTAAATCTAATTAGCTAAAAACTTTCACTTTTCCTCCCACTTTGGTGGGCCTGACATAAATGGAAGGGGTGCCAATTAGAATAAAATTTCTTTGATGAAATAATTGCTTTATACATTAATTCTTCTCATAAAGAAATTTTTCATAGTAACTTACAAGACTGGAGCCCTCCTACTTTTTTTTTTTTTTAAAGACTTATTAAATAATCTTCTACACCCAATGTGGGGCTCAAGCTTATGACTCTGAGATTGAGTCACATGCTCCACTGTCCAAGCCAGCCAAGCACCCCTAGGGTGCTCCTATTCTTAGTTAAAATCTTGATTATTTTGTGTAACATTTTTCAGATAAGTGACATCTCGTGCCTTTTGCTTTTTGTTAGTATTATTTGAATAGTCTCTCATTATATAAATTTGCATCATTTCATCCATTTTTTTTTTTTAAGATTTAAAAAAAATTTTTTTTATTTGACAGAGAGAGAGATCACAAGTAGGCAGAGAGGCAGGCAGAGAGAGAGGGGAAAGCAGGCTCCCCACTGAGCAGAGAGCCCGATGTGGGGCTTGATTCCAGGACCCTGAGATCATGACCTGAGCCAAAGGCAGAGGCTTAACCCACTGAGCCACCCAGGCGCCCCCATTTCATCCATTATTTATGGTGTGTTTACTACTGTATTTCACAGGATCCAAGATAGCAGAATTGAAACACTCATTGTTTTATGAGACAGTAAAAAAGAAGAAAACTGAAAGTTAAAATAAGATACTCCATCAATTTTTTTTTAAAGATTTTATTTATTTATCTGACAGATAGATCACAAGTACGCAGAGAGGCAGACAGAGAGAGGAAGGGAAGCAGGCTCCCCGCTGAGCAGAGAGGCGGATGCGGGGCTGGATCCCAGGACTCTGGGATCATGACCTGAGCCGAAGGCAGAGGCTTTAACCCACTGAGCCACCCAGGCGCCCCTATTCCATCAATTTTAAGACACATCCTAATTTCAGAGATGTTAAAAATGGAGGGAAATTACGATTTACAAAATTGGTGAAATATAATTTAAGTTACCCCGTATTTCTGAAACTTGAAGTCTTTTGGGGGTCAGGAAAGTGGACCATGGATTCTCTGTGAGAATTTTAAACTTTATTTCATGATCTGAAGAAAAAATAAACATTCTGGGTCATCTAAATTGCTGCCTTCTAGAGAATAGTCAAAATTTCATGCCCTACATTGGTGTTTACAACTAAGTAGGCACCACCTAGTACTGCTTGAGTTAGCTCAAGTTCATGAGGTAAAAATTGAGTTTGACCTTGATACATAAGTGATACTTTGAAGAGGAAGCCATGGATTTGATGTCATGACATGCTGTTCAGATAAGATTTTTGGAGCACTTGAAATAAAAGAGAAGTGGATGAATTGAGTCATGATACACAACAAACATGATGTACAACATACCAAACTCAAGAGAAACTGTACCACAGTTACAGTGTGTCTGTACCACATTCACACAACAAAGGGCTATTTTATTTCAGCAAAACCTCATATGTTAATATTTTTGTTAGTGGTTTTATTGGTTTTATTTGTATAAGATATAAATGAATTTCTCTTTAGTTTGACTTGTATATAGTCATAAAAAATTTAATTTGGGGGGGCGCCTGGTGGCTCATTCGGTTAAGCATCAGACTCTTGATTTCAGCTCAGGTCAGGATCTGGGGTTCTGGCATCTAAGCACAGCATCAGGCTGTGCACTCAGCAGGGAGTCTCCTTACGGATTCTCTCCCTCTGCCCTTCCCCTTGCTCACTCTCACATGCACTGTCTTTCTCAAATAAATAAATCAAATTTTTTTTTAATAAATCAATCTTTAAAAAAAAAGAATGTTAAAAATTTAATGTTGGAAGTTCTTAAAAGTTTTTACTTTTAAAAGTTTATGTACCTTGGGACGCCTGGGTGGTCAGTTGGTTGGACGACTGCCTTCGGCTCAGGTCATGGTCCCGGAGTGCCGGGATCGAGTCCAGCTTCGGGCTCCCAGCTCCACGGGGAGTCTGCTTCTCTCTCTGACCTTCTCCTCACTCATGTTCTCTCTCACTATCTCTCTCTCAAATAAATAAAATCTTAAAAAAATTTTTTTAAGTTTATGTACCTTACTCAAGTTTATGAAACATTGTCCTGGCCTTTATGCTCAAAAGCTATTAGAGCAGTATTAAAATAAGTGCTGGAGCGCCTGGGTGGCTCAGTGGGTTAAGCCTCTGCCTTCGGCTCAGGTCATGATCTCAGGGTCCTGGGATTGAGCCCCACGTTGGGCTCTCTGCTCCGCAGGGAGCCTGCTTCCTCCTCTCTCTCTCTCTGCCTCTCTGCCTACTTGTGATCTCTGTCTGTCAAGTAAATAAATAAAATCTTTTTTTTTTTTTTTTAAAGATTTTATTTATTTTATTTGACAGAGATTACAAGTAGGAAGAGAGGCAGGTAGAGAGAGAGAGAGGAGGTAGCAGGCTTCCTGCTGAGCAGAGAGCCCGATGCGGGGCTCGATCCCAGGACCCTGGGACCATGACCTGAGCCGAAGGCAGAGGCTCCAACCCACTGAGCCACCCAGGCGCCCCCTAAATAAAATCTTTTATAAAAAAAAAAAAATAAGTGCTTTTTCAATCTAGATTTAAAGATGAGTGACTTGGTATTTTGGAATTTGATTCCTTTTAAAATATATTGAATTGCTGTCTTTAAAAGTTTTTTTATTTTTATTAGAAAGGGAAGAGAAGAGGGAGGGGGAGAAAGAGGATCTTAAGCAGAGATCCTGGATGCCTCACATCCAGTGAGGAGCCTTACCCGGGCCTCTGTCTCATAACCCCTGAGATCATGACCTGAGCTGAAATCAGTAGTCGGATGCTTAACCAACTGATCCAACCAGGCACCTCTAAAATTATTTTTGAATAACAACTTAATGGAGATGTAATTGACATACCACAGGATTCACAGTATTGTGCTGTCATCACTGCTGTCCAATTTTGCAACATTTTCATCACCCCAGAAAGAAACCCTGTATCTCCCACCCCCTTCTCCCTCCTTCCCACTGGCCCCTTGGAAACCACTAATCTACTTTCTGTCTTTATGAATTTGCCTATTCTGGACATTTTATGTAAATGGAATCATATTCATGGCCTTTTGTGTCTGGCTTCTTTCCCTCAGTATGATGTTTTGAAGGTTTATTTTACTGTAGTACCTGTCAGCACTTCATTCTTTTTTTGCTGAATAAGATTCCATTGCATAAATATATCATGTTTTGTTCATCCACTCATTAGTTGATGAACATTTGGATTGTTTCTACTTTGTGGCTGTTTTGAATGATACTGTGAACATTGGTGTTCAAATTTTGTGTGGACATAGGGTTTTGATTGATTGGAGGTATATATCTGGAAGTGAATTGCTGGGTCAAATGGCAACTGTTTGAACATTGAGGAACTGCTGAGTAGTTGGCTAAAGCAGCTTTACCATTTTCCATCCTCATTAGCAGCAAATGAGGGTTCCAATTTCTCCAGTCCTCATCAACACTTGTCGTAGTCTTTGGCTCTAGCCATTTTTAAAAATGAGTGTAAAAGTATCTTTGTGGTTCTGATTTACATTTCCTAGATGGTTAATAGCATTGGATGTCTTTTCATGTGCTTATTGGCTATTTATATGTCTTCTGTGGAGAAGAACTTCTAGCTTAAAAAATAATCTGTGTATTCAGATCTTTATTACAAAGACTGATATTTTACAGAGTGATAACATTAGGATCTGTTTGTATAAGACTTAGATAAACTGGCCCTCAGTGTTGAGTTTTGGTTTATGTAGTTTTCTGCTTCTTATTAGGGTGACCCTTTTTGCTGTTGCTAGTTTGCCTGACTAGTAATCTTTCTACTTGCTTCCTTTCTGTGTCCCTCCATCCATTTTGTTTTCTGTCTGAGGCTCAAAGACCAGGAGACCAAAACTGTTAGAATAATATAGAAAGATTTGAGTAACTGTACCTGAGGGCAGGATCTATATTTCTTTGGTATTGGAGTTCCTAACTAGGGTCCAGTAATTGCAGTTTTCATGGGGCACATGATGAAACCTCTGAAATAATGTATAAATTTGTATGTGTGTATATAGTTTTCTAGGTAGAAAAGATCTGTAGCTTTTATCAGATTTACAGAGGTTAACAAAAGTCCAGGCACCTGTTTCTATAAACAGTTTCACTGGGACACAGCCCTACCCATTCGTTCTAAGGCTGTTTTACTGCTTCAGTGTCAAAGTTGTATGACAAGAGACTGTATGACTCACAAACCTAAATATTTACTATCCAGCTGTTTAAGGGGAAGGGTGCTCCCATTCCCCTAAAGGCAAGAAGAAAAGAAAGAGAGGAAGGGAAGGAAGTAAAGTAGGGCCGAGAGGGAGCGAGCAAGAGAGAAAGAACAAACATGGCTTTAATCACTGTGTTCCTAGCATTTAATAGGGGCCTTGTTTATAGAAATGTGGGACTACATGGTATGGAGGGAGGGGGCTCCTTCATGAGAAATGTCTAGGAGCCTGTGAACAGACTAGGTCGTGACCTGTGGATGGATTGCTCACATGTTTTTATTTTGTTCTTGGTTCTTACCAAAAGAGAGAATTAGTGATGACTTACCTTGCTGTAAGAATATATGATTTAACTCTTCTGGGTAAGATGGTTCCATTTTATTTTAAAGTGTCACATTTGAAATCACATGTGTATAACCAGCCCACTTCGAAATAGCTTGACACATGGGTTGTTTAATAGATGTAGCTATCCAAATATGGATAATTGAATCTCTAAAAATAAATTAATGAGATAAATCGTTTTGTTTGCTCAATGGGTTTTGGAAAAAAGATGAGGAGAAGATAATTGTTTTTTTTAAACCTTGGAAAGTATTCTTTCCTATTTCAGTAGATACTGTCTGCCAGTTTGTAAGTGAGATATCTGATTCACAAATGGGATTGTTTCTGCGTATGAAAGATAATGCATGTCATATAGACATTGTAGCCAGCAAATGTTTTTAGAAGAAAATTAACATATTTTTAAGGGATATTAGTTCTGTTTATAGTTATAAATATCTCAAGGATGTGGGATCACTATATCCCTGTGGTATAAAATACATTGTCTTGTTTTTGCTCAATACTTACAGTTCAATTAAACCTATTTAGGCTAAGGATATAATTTCTTTTTTTAAGTCAGATACTTTGATTTGATTAATTCTGTTTAAGAATTAATATATATGTCATTGCATTTCACAACATGGTTCTCAGATTTTGTTTACCCCTAACTGGCATAAGCATAGATACTCTAAAGCTTTTCAATTTTCGGTGTTTTTTAGGCTTTTATGAATCTAGGAGTATTTACTCTCTAAGCTGATAGACCTTTTTACCCTACTTTGTAGTATTATGAAATCTAAGATTTAAAATTATGTCAATTATTTTAAATTATTTAATATATTTTTTCACATAGGCAGTTGGCCAGACAGCAGGCTGATAAGAAAAAAGAAGAGTGCAAAGAAGGTAAGTAATGTGAAAGGCATTTCAGATTGAAAACCTGTAAGTCATATTTTGTTTACAGATATATTGAGGTACATAAAATAAACTGTACATATTTAAAGTGTGTAGTTTGTTGGTTTGTTGTAAGTGTACGCCGTGAACCACCACCACAATAAGATAGTGGAGTGAACGGTCACTGCCATAAACTTCCTCAGGCCTCTTTATAATTATTCCCCCACCTTCTGTCCAGGCCTTCCACACACCAAGATTCCTGAGCAATCTCCAGTCTGCTCTCTATCACTGTAATTTAGTTTTCATTTTCATTTAAATGAAATTATGCAGTTGCATTCTTTTTGTCTGGCTTTCTTTCTCTTAGCCTAATTGCTTCGAGTATCATCCACATTGTAGCATTTTCTTGCCAAGTATTCCATTATATGGATATACCACAGTTTGGTCCCCCCCCCACCTGTTTTATTGTGATACATTGACACATAACATTGTGTATGTTTAAGGTATACAGTAAATGTTGATTTTTGGTACATTTATATCTTATGAAATGATTACTATCATAGCTTTAACTAACACCAGCATCATGTTGCATAATTACCATTTCTTTTTTGTGGTGACAACATTTAAGATCTACTCTCTAGCAACTTTGATACTTGTCTTATAGGTGGAAATTTCTATTCTGACCAACATCTCTCCTTCTCCCTCACTTGCCAGTCCCTGGTAACTAAGATTTAGTCTCTGTTTCTATGAGTTTGGCTTTTTTTAGATTCCACACTTAAATGATGTTACACAGTATTTGTCTTTCTCTGATTTCTTTAATTTAGCGTCCTGCCCTCAGGGTCCATCCATGTTATTGCAAATGGCAGGATATTCTTCTTTCTCGTGGCTGAATGGTAGTCTGTTGTATAATGTGTATATTTTACGTCTTCTTTATCCATTCATCCGTTGAGGAACACTTAGGTTTTTTCCATAATTAGTTTATTCCTCTTTTGGTAGACATTGAGTTATTTCCAGTTCAGGGCTATCACATTTGAACAGTTGTGTACAAATTTTTGTATTACGTATCTTTCCTTTCCTCTGGAAAGCAGAACGCTAGATCATATGGTAGGTGTATATTGTGACTTTATTTTTGCTTTCTATTATTTTTAAGAAAGGTAAGTTCAAAATCTTGTGATTTGTTATATGAAAGTGTAGCTATTCAGTTGTTGATTTTAGAATCGTTTTATAAATGCCATTACTTAAAATCTTTCCATTTTATGTACACATCTTGAAGACAAAGTGATTCCAGTTACTCGATCACTGAGGACTAGAAACATTGTTCAAACTAAAGAACACTTGCACGAAGAGAATGGTGACGTTGAAGTTCGCCGCAGTTGCAGGATTAGGAGTCGCTATAGTAGTGTGAACCAGTCTGTGCTGTTTGACAAACTTATAACGAAGTAAGTAAAAATTATTTAGATCAAGATTACTTAGCTGGAAAAACTTTTTGTTGAGGAGGGGTCATAAATTTAAATTTAAACTAGCTTGCATATTCATCTGTGTAAAGCATAAAGGAGACTGATTAGTAGAGGGCTTTGTAATAGTTCTATATATGTATTTAAATTCTTGGAAGGAAATTTTAGAATATTTTTACGCAGGTAAATCAGTGCCTCGTATAGAGATATTTAAAATCCCAGCACTCAAAAAATACAATGGAAGACAAATAAAGTTTTTTAAAATGTACTACTCTTTAACAGTTTTAGCTTATATTATGTCAATTTTCTTAAAGCACTGCCGAAGCTGTACTTCAGAAAATGGATGACATGAAGAAGATGCGTAGACAGCGAATGAGGGAACTTGAAGACTTGGGAGTATTTAATGAAACAGAAGAAGTAAATCTATCCTTCCTCAGCCCTGAAACTAGTGTAACATTGTGTGTCAACTATACTGCAATAAAAAATATGTATATATATCTCCTTCCATTTAGGGGATGATTTAATGACCTCCAGTTTAACCTTTTTCTTATGGTACCTGTCCATTTTTTGTTTAAATTATTCATCATTTTCAACATTTTTAAACTGTACAGCATTTGTTTGATCAGTCACTAGTTAATTGCTGTAGTTGTAAGAGTTTGTAGCTATAAATACCTTCATTTTAAGCAGGATAGGAAGATCCTACTGAATTTTTTTAATATACTAAATGTTAATAGCTTTTGTTTAAACATTTTTAGGGGAATCTTAATATGTACACAAGAGGAAAACAAAAAGGTATTCAAAGAACTGATGAGGAAACGACTGACAATCAAGAAGGCAGTGTGGGTTAGTCTTTTGTTCTGCTTCTGGGTTTGCATTTCAGCACTTTTTATTTAGTAAGAGATAGCTTTTTTATTCAGAAGTTGTGACATTTCTGGTATTTTGTGAGAGATCGAAGGGTTGGTCATAATTGAAAAGTGAGGGCAGGGAAGTGTTTTAAAAGATAATAGGTCCTATTTGGGAAAGTACTTGAAATCAACAAATCTAAAGCAAACAAACTTGGTTTGCATATATAATACATCTGCAGACAATACATCTCTACCTGTTAAAAGATGATTAAAATTAAGTTTCGCTCTTCTGTTTAAAAGTTGCTACTGTAATTTATTAGAACTTCTCTTGAGTGAAAACCGGTTTTCTCAAATACATTTTAAATATTTGGTGAGGGTATTTCACATTTTCATAAGTAGATTATTTGAGTTACGCTTGATGTAACTCAATGACAGCCAGAAGGGCTGGATGGAATTTAAAACTTAAGTATGAAAGGCAAAAGCTAGATAAGGGGATTCTCTAATTTGTCAACATGCTAAATTAACTTGGAAACCTAAGTAGAGTCACTTATATTAATGAAATTAGCAGCAATACCATAAAGTTTAGCTTAGAACTTAGTAGCCTTTAAACTTCTTTTCCTACTTCCTTTTTTCCTTCCTCTGGATATTTTTAATTCTGCATTTTACTTCATTTTTTTAAATCTTCATTTAATGCTGCAAAAGAATTTTAGATCATTTTTATAAACAATCTAGAAGTAAAAAAAAAAATTTAGGTCTAAATTTTTAGACCCTTGTCTAAAAATTTCAATTCCACTGTGTTAAAAATCACTAACATTTTGGTGACTGTCTTGAAAGTAAATGTTTCTTAACTGTAGAATCATCCGAAGAGGGTGAAGACCAAGAAGATGAAGATGATGGTGAAGATGAAGATGAAGATGATGATGAAGATGATGAGGATGAGGATGAAGATGAAGAGGATGGGGAAGAAGATAATCAGAAACGATATTATCTTCGACAGAGGAAAGCTACTGTGTACTACCAGGCTCCACTGGAAAGTAAGTGCTTACGTATATATTTCCAGGAGAAGCGTAATTAGATTACACTTATCTTTACTGCCTTTTCTCTATCATTCTTATTTTTCATGTTTTCATTGTACGAATACTCATGGCTGTTGTCTTTGATAAACGATGTTAAATGCACAAGAAGTCATTTCTTGAAGAAAGTTAGATGTTAGCCTTGACCAAAGCAAATAATTGGGCTATTTTGAAATTTCGTGTCTGTCTGGAATTATTTTTGAGTTATTTATTTATTTGGATTTCACAGCTTTCTTAGTTTATTTTGCCACTTTGTGTAAATAGGACTGTTCTTCATTTACATTAAAGTTCTGCCTCAGGACTTGTGAGCGTATATATGCAGGGCTGATCACCAGCTGTTATGCATCAGTATAATCATAATGGTTGTTTATGGCCAGTGTATGTTTTGGTTGGTTGGTGTCTTGTGCTGTACATATTTTCAGCAGCAATGCTGCAGATGTAAATGGTTTAAAACGTGAACAGTAAAGCAGTCTATAGTAGATACGTACTAGTATTTTCACGGAAAGCAGCACCTTTGTGAGTATTTAGATGAAGAGAAAAATTATCTTCATACATATTTCTATATCACATACCTATAATTCTTCTTTTTAGAACCTCGTCACCAGAGAAAGCCCAACATATTTTATAGTGGCCCAGCTTCTCCTGCAAGACCAAGATATAGACTATCTTCTGCTGGACCAAGAAGTCCTTATTGTAAACGAATGAACAGGTTTGGTTCTGAAGTAGTGATTGATTTATGACAATATAATTATGGCTGTGTTAGGGTAGGATTCTAGAGTCTTAGGATTGGTTGTATCCAAATAGAATTCTAGAATCATACATATTTGGGAGAGTTGGCTCTATGCCTATAGTGCTCTTACCCTTACTACCACTGACTGGTTTTTGCTTTTGCTTGCATTAATAGGAATTCTTAATAACTACCATGGTAAGGTAGTTTACTCCATTGTTCCACACTTTATTTATTTATTTATAAGATTTTATTTATTTATTTGACAGAGAGAGATCACAAGTAGGCAGAGAGGCAGGCAGAGAGAGAGAGAGGAGGAAGCATGCTCCCTGCTGAGCAGAGAGCCCGATGCGGGACTTGATCCTAGGACCCTGAGATCATGACCTGAGCCGAAGGCAGCGGCTTAACCCACTGAGCCACCCAGGCACCCTGTTCCACACTTTAATAATAGAGGCTACCTTTGCTTCAGTGTTTACTGTATTCCTGGCTTGTGTTAAGCATCTTACATAGACTGTTTCACTTAATCCTCACATTGTTCAAGTGTAGGTGTACTCTTGTCTTCACATAGTATCACAGACCTATTTTCTCACTCTGACATTCTACATTACATAACTTTCTAGACTTTTCATGATACTGTCCTTTTATAGATCTGGGTTTTTTTTCCAAGTTTTACTTGCACTTCTTAAAAATTCGTTTCTCTCATATAGTAGGAAGCATTGATTTTCTTTGACCATTCAAATTATTTGTAGGTTTTTTTCCCCTTCTACATCCTAACATTTGTTGAATGTCATTTTTAAGTCCAAAAGGGTAATTCTTTTTATTTCCTCATTCTCCCAAGTAATAAAAGGTTTTCTGATTCATTAGAATTTTGGGGGTAATAGTAACATTATAGTAGTTCATGAATGAAAGAGTTAGTTAGTGAAGATTAAAGAAGCTCCCCTCCACAAAAAAGGACATTGATGTGGAAATGGTACTTCTTTTTCCTAATATAAATTTGCTCAGAGGTAAGACTGAAATCCTACAAGACAACAGTTCCTGGAAGCCTGCTCGCTGAAACAGTCTATCTGATTATGGAAAGGAACACTTTTGTTGACAAATTCTTCTCTTCTAGGAAAAATATGAATGCCCTTAATGTCCCTGGGTCTTTTAATTTCTTTTTCTGAGTGTCAAAAATCACAAGTATATATCTAGATTTCCTGTTTCGTCATCCCTTTACATAAAACCAGAGCCCTGAAGGATGGAGGGTAAACTGCCAGGGTTGCCCATGATAAATTGCACTTGAAAGGAGGCCACACAACAGAATATTGTTAAAGACCTGTATTTTGGTGGTGAAATCTAATGATCTACAGAAAAGCAGCATAAGGTGTGGTGTTTCCTGGAATCCCCACCAGTCATAAGGCCCAGGGCAGCTGTCTTGGTTGTGTGACTCAAAGGACAAGCCTCTGTTAGATCCAACAGAAGTGAAAGGCTGCCACTTACTTTGAGATTTAGTTTCTTTTCTCACTCTTAACAGATTTATGTTTCTGGAAGTAACCCACTTAATTATTGACTGCCTCATTAGTCGCCACCTACAATGTTACTCTAGAGCAGGTGGGAATTTTTTTTTTTTTTTGCCTGTTCGGTGCTCAAGTTCTCATATCTGGTTTGCAGAATCTACCCTTTATGGAAAGTGTCTCATAGCTCTTTGGGTAGAGGATTTTTTTTTTCCACTACAATTATTAACAAATATGTTTTGAGTTCTACTATGTGCTAAGCACTATGGATATAAAAATGGCTAAGTCAGGGTTCCGGCCCTTGGGTCACATTGACTAGTAGAAGATTCTGACATTTCTTTTTTATTTATATATTTCATTTATTATTTGAGTGTAGTTGACACATGATGTTACATGAGTTTCAATTATGTAGCATAGTGATTCAGCAGCTGTATGTTATGCAGTAGTCACAAGTATAGCTACCATCTGTCACTATAACAATGCTATTGAAATACTATTGACAATATTCCCTATGCTGTACCTTTAATTCCTGTAATTTAATCATTTCCATCATTGGAAACCTGTATCTCCCACTCCTGGTCACCTGTTTTGCCCATCCCCCCTCACAACCCCCTGTCTGGCAACCATCAGTTCTCTGTATAGGTCTGATTTGCTTTATGTTTGTTTATATATTCTGACCCATTTAAATTAAAGTATGAATTAAGAGATTTAAATTGTACCCAAGTCACATTATTTGACTTAATGATTTTGATTTTGGTTCTGATAGCCTTTTAAAGATTTTTACTTTTTGATAAGTTTTATCGAAATATAATTTACATACCATATAGTTCACCTATTTAAAGTGTACAAGGACTTTCAGTATTTTCACAGTTGTGCAGCTATCACCACAATTTTAGAACATTTTTCTTGTCTCAGAAAGAAACCTTGTCCTCTTTAGTTCTCTCCAATTCCTGCATCCCCCACCCCCTCAGCCCTAAGCAACCAGTAATCTATTTTCTGTCTCTCTAGATTTGCCTATTCTGGGTATTTCGTTTATGTGCACTCTTCTGTGAGTGGCTTCTTTCACTTGGTACAACATTTTCAAGGTTCATCCACGTTTAGCATGTACCAGTACTTCATTTTTTTTATTATCAAGTAAGGTTCCATTGTATAAATATACCACGTTTTGTTTATCCATTTATCAGATGATGGACATTTGGGTTGTTTCTACTTTTTTGGCTACTGTGAATACGACCATGAACATTTGTAACAACTTTTTGTGTGAACTTGTGTTTTCACTTCTCTTAAGTATGTACCTAGAAGTGGAATTGCTAAATCAAATGCTAACTCTATTTACTGTTTCAAGGAGTTGTCAGATGATTTTCCAGAATGGCTGCTTTATTTTACATTCCCACCAATAATGTATGAGAGTATTTTTTGACATCTTAACTAACCCTTACTATTATCTGACCTTTTGAATATAGCCCTTTAAGCCTTTTTCTTTCTTTTTTTTTTTTTTTTGATAACACTCTAGCCAAGGCTGTGTAAACATCTCTTCCCTTTTAACAACCTTAATGGTGATTTTGCTCAGCCTTTTTACTTTTTCTTGAAGAGACCAGCTTCTGTTTGTAGTTCATGTCCTACTTCACCTACCTAGGCATGGAAACAAAGCACCCATTCAGAGAATTGTCTGAACGTTGCTCTTAGTATGGCAAATGATCCAGAAACCTTGCACCCACAGGACAGATCTTGCAGGGGTCTTTAGCATGCTTACAGCCGAGCTTCAGGACTGCTGCCTTTAAGCAGGATTTTCTTTCTTATGATTACAAACCTCTACTCACTTAAGCTTTATTCTTTAGCTTCAATCTGGAGTTTCTGGAACAAGCCTAGTCCTTTGAACACAAAGGTAACATAAGAGTACAGTTGCTTCACCAGTATTCCAGAGTATTCCATACCTGTTGTCAAGGTGCTAAAACTGACAGCTCTAGACACTGGTTAGATTCACAGTGCTGAGCCAGTGCTTACGGGTGCCAGCAGTTCAGATGTTTTAAAAAAGCAAATTGGGAAAAAAATAAGGGAATGTGGCCATGTGTGCTTAGAATCCTTTAAAAAGTGAAATAATGGCCTTTCTACAGTATAATTACAAAGAATCTGGGCCCATGACTAGGACTGCCCAGGTTGCAAGCCCAGCTTTTCCATTTATTAGTGACCTTCAACAACTTATTTCCCCTCTCTTGTGTCAGTTTTCTGACCCATAGAATGAAGAGGACAGTATTATCTATCTCACAGTATTATGAAAATTAGATGAGTTAATGGATGTAAAGCATTTAAGATACTATCAGGCTTATGTTGAGTGCTGTATGCTTTTGTTATCTTGGCTATATTTTAATGCTTAAAAATCCTACTTTGCAACTCAAATGGAAAATTTATGTCAGTCCACAGGTTTTATTGTTTGCTTATAACTCTTTTGGCTCGTGAAGTCAACAACTGGGAATCACCAGTGTATATATAATGTGGATTTTTGGAATAGAAAGACAGTGGTTTGAATTCTGATGCCTCATTATCTTATTCTTACATTTTGAGCAAATTGTTTATGCTGTGAGCCAGCCACATTGGCCCCAACTGTAAATGAGCATGCCATATGTACTTGTCCAAAGTTTAAGATTAAATGAGATAATATGTCTACTATCTGGTCTGGTACAAGGAGCACTTAATAATTGTTAGTCCTTTCATTAATTGTGAAGTTGGTCTTAATTATGTGAATACATACTGAATTCACACACAGTTATGTGAATTATATGTTTACAAGTTAATCTTTTCATAATATTAATGGGAATATTTTTTTTTTTTATATATTTTTTATTTATTTATTTGACAGAGAGAAATCACAAGTAGATGGAGAGGCAGGCAGAGAGAGAGAGAGAGGGAAGCGGGCTCTCTGCTCAGCAGGGAGCCCGATGCGGGACTCGATCCCAGGACCCTGAGATCATGACCTGAGCCGAAGGCAGCGGCTTAACCCACTGAGCCACCCAGGCGCCCTATTAATGGGAATATTAAACAAGTTTGTCTTTCATATAAAATTGCAGACTTGTGCTTGATAGTTTTAGTTTCAGGCTCATCACAAAAATATTCTTGGGCATGTTTGGGAGGTGAGTGGAGGATCACTTTCTCATTTATATCTGTTTTTCCATAACCCCTATCCAAAGCCCTAAGGGCTGTTTGTGTTTCAGAATTCAGGATGGAGGGTAGGGTGGGGGAGTCACTGAGGTAATGTGCAACATTAACATCTCTAGGACTGTCTGGGCCAGTAATGCCTAGTCACATGTGTTCTGTAGCAGAACATATGAATAATCATAGTAAGTGGGACAAATAGTGACTGTGAATTGCCTTTATGACATGTCAGATTCTGGTACGTGAATAGTGGAAAAACTTGTTTTCTGAGTACAAGATTCTGGACCCTCCATTATGCAGATAATAGATTGTGAACGTTTTATATTTTTGGAAATACCTACTTACTGTGATGGTACTCTAACTCAGGAAAAGTGCTAGACTCTGACCAATAGAATGATTATTAAAGGTTTTCCCAGCTAGATTCTTTGTCTTTCCTATGGGTCCTTTGCAACAATGCAAAGGTAGAAGTGATTTAAAATTTTTTTCAATATTTGTAGTGCTTGGCATATTATTTAATCCTACCAACTAGCCTAAGAATTTGAATATAATTCATTGATTATATTCTTATCCCTTATTTGAAAGTGAGAAAATTAAGGCTTATATGGGTTAGGTAGCTCATCCACATTGTACACAGCTATTAAGTGGCTATTGTGAATTTATAGTTGGTGATATGCTGTAGATAAAAGACATTGTATTCACTGTTTCCTAGTATTTTTAACTTGATCCTTTCTGGTTTACATGAAAACTCTTGTGTTCTCCTTTTGAGGTTGACATTTCAGAATTCCCTTCCAAATGCGAAATTATATATAGTATAATATTGAAAATACTTTCTGAAATTAGTCCCAAAGAGTCTAATACCCTCTTTTCCCCACCTTTCTCTTTGAGGATAACTGATTTATATCAAGACTTAAGAAGTCATTCTGGGGGCGCTTGGGTGGCTCAGTGGGTTAAAGCCTCTGCCTTCAGCACAGGTCATGATCTCAGGGTCCTGGGATTGAGCCCCACATCAGGCTCTCTGCTCAGTGGGAAGCCTGCTTCCCCCTCTCTCTCTGCCTGCCTCTCTGTCTACTGGTGATCTCTGTCTGTCAAATAAATAAATAAAATCTTAAAAAAAAAAAAAAAGAAGTCATTCTGCCTGAACCATTCCTATCATAATGAACATTTGATTATCAGCTCTACCCCATGCTCCTGCCTATCTTTTTTTTCCCCTTCCTCTCAGTTATCCAGGACTTGTATTCTTCTCAAAAGATTCAATCAACAAAGCCTACTTAATTGGTTCAGCAAATGTATTAGTTTTAGGATAAACGTTTTTGGATCATTAGGTATTTCTGATGTTTGCATCTTACTCCTCTGTTTTTCCTGCTCCCCTTCGTCATGATTTCAGTTTTCCTCTTTACTTTAGGCGAAGGCATGCAATCCACAGTAGTGACTCTACTTCATCTTCCTCCTCTGAAGATGAACAGCACTTCGAGAGGCGAAGAAAAAGGAGCCGTAATAGAGCTATCAACAGGTAAGTGTCATACTGATGCCTTTTAAAGCTACAAGCTATTTTTTCTTAAGTGGTGAAAAGGCTGAATTATTTGGGAATGCATACAGCTTGACCAAATTTAAGAATTACGTAAGAGGTAAATGTATAAACCAAAATGCCATCTTTTTTTGAAATATCTGTATTTGAAACTAGTAATAGATTAGAACATATGTTTTCTTACACAACCAGGGTATAACTCAAAATGGTGCTTGGTATGCACTGATTTGAGGAAATAAACTTTTTATTTTATTTTATTTTATTTTATTCGTAACTCTTTATAGTGTGAGTGCATTTGTAAGTTCACATAGCAAGGATTATTCCCATTTTACAGATGTGGCTGGGTTAGTGAAAAATTCAATGCTTGTATCCTAATAAAATAATATTTTTATAGAGTAGAAAACAGTGTTTGATGAAATAATTAGAACATAATAATTGAAGGGATATGCAGACCAACCATTTTTTGTATCATAAGCTCTGTTCTTTTGTAACATTAGATCTGCCCTAATGTGGTAGTCACTGGTTATATGTGGCTATTTCAGCACTTGAAATGTAGCTGATCTGAATTGAGAAATACTATACATTTTTGCAAAAAATATACTCTTGGGGCACCTGGGTGGCTCAGTGGGTTAAGCCGCTGCCTTTGGCTCAGGTCATGATCTCAGGGTCCTGGGATCGAGTCCTGCATCGGGCTCTCTGCTCAGCAGGGAGCCTGCTTCCTCCTCTCTCTCTCTCTCTGCCTGCCCCTCTGCCTACTTGTGATCTCTCTCTGTCAAATAAATAAATAAAATCTTTATAAAAAAAAAATATATATATATATACTCTTGGATTTCAAAGACTTAGTACAAGAAAGAATGTAAAATATCCCAATTTTGTAAATATTTATTTTGCACATTGAAATGGTATGTTTTAGATAAATAAAATAGATTGTTAAAATTAGTTTTACTTTTTTGTTTAGTGTGTGTAAAACAAAATTTTAAATTACATTTTGACTTGTTTTTCACTTCCGTTGGCAGCAGTGAACTAAATCATCCACAACCTGTATTATTTAGATTACTTGAATTTTTCTTTGGCTTCATTCCTAGAAACGTGCATTGAATCCTGTGGATTTTATAGCATGCAGTTACACTTCTGTTAAGGATTGTTTAAGAAATACCTTTTAAGGGGTGCCTGGGAGGCTCAGTGTGTTAAGCAGCTGCCTTTGGCTCAGATCATGATCTCAGGGTCCTGGGATTGAGCCCCACATCAGGCTCTCTTAGCAGAGAGCCTGCTTCTCCCTCTCCCTCTGCATGCTGTTCTGCCTATTTGTGCTCTCTGTCAAATAAATAAAATCTTTAAAAAAAAAAAACAAACACCTTTTATGAAGCCACGGTTGAAAATGTCTCCATCTCAGATTTCACAGTGTGAATTCCTTGTGGAGTCTGAGGCTAGCAGGAGCTGGCACTCGAGGTGGGGCTGGAGTGCTTTCACACATATTCAGCCACAGCATCTTTCCTTGCTTAGGTGCTCTGACCTAAGTGTCTCAGCCTCTAGCAAGAGCAGTTTGCATTCTCCATCTGTAAAACAAGCAGGTTTTTCTAGGTGTGCTCTGCGTAATCTACCATAACTGTTTTTGAAAGTAGTTAGGAAAGCAGTGATTCATTCTTGCTTGAGAGGATTGATGTGGACCCAAATGCTTGGTGGACCGTGAGACTGTTTTGCTAAGAGGTATTGTAGCAGAATTGTTGCAGGACTAGAGGCCCACTGCTTTGGTTTGAGTCCTGGATCTGCCACTTTGTGTGACTTTGAGCATTTTAGTTAACCTTTCTATATCTCAGTTTTCTTTTAAAATAGGGGAAATAATAATATTCCGTAAAACCGTTGTGAGGACTTAATGAATTATTACATGTAAAGCCGCCTAAAACAGCCTGGAAAATAGTAAATACTTTGTATATGTTAAGCACAGTCAATATGAAGTATATTGATACAAACACAAATTATTTTATGCTGCTGTGGTGTCTTGAACACTGGTATTTCATTTGACTGTCTATCTTTAATGATAAAACTTCAGGGACAAATATTACTAACATTGAAGTTCTCACCCTATATAAAGAAAATGAGGAAGTTGAAATACATAGTTTCACAATGGCTGTGATTGAAATTTGCCTTTTTTAAAAGAATTTGAGGAAAACATCCATATTTTAACATGGAATTTGGGGGAGAAAAGTGAACTAATGGGGTGGGTTTTTTTTTTTTCATCTTTTCTAAATAGGTGCCTCCCGCTGAATTTTCGGAAAGATGAATTAAAAGGAATTTATAAAGATAGAATGAAGATTGGAGCAAGTCTTGCAGATGTTGATCCAATGCAACTGGATTCTTCAGTGAGTTATACTACCTTGAATTGTATGCTTGAACACACATACTGTTTGCTTCAGTTTAGTTTTAAAGTTAAATAAACCAATTTTGTATAAATCAGAAACTTTACAGACTTTTTTTTCCTTTTTTTCAAATCTTCGGGCTACTAAAATGCTGTTACTCATTTGACTGTGTATGGGTTGAGTACAGTTTAGGGATGGAATGGCATTTTATCTGTAACTCCAAATCTAAGAATGTCCGTGTTTCCCTTCCATTGTCAGGTACGATTTGATAGCATCGGGGGCCTGTCGAATCATATTGCAGCTCTGAAAGAGATGGTGGTGTTTCCATTACTTTATCCAGAAGTCTTTGAAAAATTCAAAATTCAACCTCCAAGGTAATTTTAATTGTACATTTTTATTTTAGCCAAACTCTGGGCTAAGCTACTATTGTCCAGAAAGATAACACTTGTCTGTTGAATTTTTTTAGGTCTACAGTAATCTATTATGCTTTCCTGGGTACTTTGAATATTTTTACTTTCTTAAACTTTAACTTGAAAAATGGTTTCAAAATTGATTCTCTATTAAAAGAAAAATAGTTTTCAAGGCTTTCCATACATTTAGTGAAATTCTTCCCATATGTATTATTTACTTTTTTCTTTCACTTTTATACTTTAGTTTTAGATTTATACCAAAGTAATACATGTACATAATTTTAAAAGTCACATTGCATTATAAGTCTTACAAAGGAAAAAATGATAGTAGTTCCTTCTCTACTCTTCCTCCTCCCACTTTCCAGAGCCAACTACTTTCATTCCTGTTTATCTGTTTAAATACATATTTAAATAATATGCTTATACTGTAATTTTTGGTCTGTTTTAGAATCTATTGACTTGTAACATGAATAGGCTCTTTTTTTTCTGGTTTCCCTTAACTCCGTACATACACATTTTTTCCCGTCCTCATATGCTCCTGGTAGCTTCTTTATGCACATGTAAAATTGTTGAGTCAATTTTAAGTGTGTTCTTTATGATTATGTAAATATTTCTTACAGCTGAGCCATATATAGTATATTATGACTACATTTTCTCTCTTTTCCAACTCTGCTCTTTCCCATCAGCTTTAATATTGTTTGCCTGTGGGTGGGGTTTTTTTTTGTTGTTGTTCATTAGGGTTTTTGTAATTAGTTCTATATGTACTTTCAGTTCATGCTAGTGATAAAACTCTTCAGTACAGTTAAACATAACAAATAATTTATTGACTCCTCATTTTTCTAGACACATCTTGGAGCTTTGTTCTCTTGCTTTTATCCAGACTAGTTATTCTTAGTCTTGAAGCACAGCTAAGCTTTGGGACTTCTCGTCACTATCAGTGGGATTTCCTTTATCTTTCAGGATTCCCTACTTCCTTTTTTTTTAAGATTTTTTTTTTCTTAATTTTTAAGTAATCTACACCCCTAACATGGGACTTGAACTCACAGCCCCAAGATAAAGAGTCTCAGCCTCCACTGACTGAGCCAGCTGGGTGCCCCTAAGACCGTTTTTTACAGCTGTGTTTTGATGGGTTACATTCCAGCAATATCCTGAAAAAAAGAATGGAAGAGAGAGTTTTTTGTTTGTTTGTTTGTTTTGTTTTGTTTGAGCATGGTCTTGGAACCACAATCTGTTGATGTGTTTTTTTCCCCTCCTGCTTTCATTGTGCTGTGCCTCTCCAGTACGGAAAAGTATCCTTTGATTTCTAGGCAAGTTTTTTTGTATGACTTCTTCAGTAATTTTTCCACTCCATTTTTTCTTTTTCCTCAATTCATGTCAATTGAATGTTGGATTTTGTAGATTAATCTACTTTTTTTCTTGTTCCCATCTCTTTTGATCTTTTTTCCTTAAGTGTCTAGTGGGGATTTCCTTGTAAGTGTCTAGTGATCCTTGGCTCTTTGTTAATATTTAAGGGTGAAGCTTTTTTTTTTTAAGATTTATTTATTTGAGACCAAAAGTACGTATGCAGGCATGTATAGGGACGGAGGGAGAGGATCTCCAGCAGACTGCTGAGCATTCCCATGGAGCTTAATCTTACAATCCTGAGATGATGACCTGAGCCAAAATAAAGAGTCTGTCTCTCAACTGACTGAGCTACTCAGGCACCCCCAGAATGGAGCATGTTTTTAAAGCTTTTTTTTTTTTTTTAAAGATTTATTTATTTATTTATTTGACAGAGAGAAATCACAAGTAGGCAGAGAGGCAGGCAGAGAGAGAGAGAGGAGGAAGCAGGCTCCCTGCTGAGCAGAGAGCCCGATGCGGGACTCGATCCCAGGACCCTGAGATCATGACCTGAGCCGAAGGCAGCGGCTTAACCACTGAGCCACCCAGGCGCCCTGGAGCATGTTTTTAAAAGCCACTTGTAGAGCTTGTTAATTTCTAGGCCTCACCTTAGGATGATGGTTGGGTGGTGATTCTTTTACCAGAAGTCCTCAAAGTCAGTATCTAGGCATGTTTTTCCCCACCAGAGACAAATTTTCCAGTTTTCTGTTTGAAGCTTATGAATCTGGCTGCCAGCATTTTAGCAGTAGGCCTGAGAAAGGGTTAGTAGTCTACACTGTTCAACATGGAGTTCTTAACTTACTTTCTGCAGGATCTCATCTTTTCTCATAGGGGCAAGTAAATTAGCCAAGCAATTTGCCTGCACAGAGTAGTAAAAGAAAGGGGTGGTCTCACCGTTTTTTAATAATAATGTCTTATTCCATCCTCAAACTTCAACCCAACCCTTCTCTCCTGCCTGGAGATAATATTACCTCTAAATTTCAAGAGGTGTTTTGCAAATTAATTTTTTTGTTATTTGTTTGTTTGTTTTCTTTTAGATTTTTATTTATTTATTTGACAGACAAAGATCACAAGTAGGCAGAGAGGCAGGCAGAGAGAGAGGAGGAAGCAGGCTCCCTGCTGAGCAAAGAGCCTGATGCAGGGCTCAATCCCAGGACCCTGGGATCATGAACTGAGTCAAAGGTAGAGGCTTTAACCCACTGAGCCACTCAGGTGCCCTGTTTGTTTTTTTTAAGAGAGAGGGAGGGCTCTGGGGTTGCAGTGCAGAGGGAGAGGAAGAGAATGTTAAACAGTCTCCTTGCCTAGCATGGAGCCCGACACCATCATTCTCACAACCCTGAGATCATGACCTGAGCCAAGATCAAGAGTCAGATAGATGCTTAACTGACTGAGACACCCAGGCAGCCCACAAATTAGCTTTCTTATTGGGAGCTACTTTATTTTAGTTTTCATATCACCACACTTAGTCTTTTTCCTTTTTCTTCTAGTTTTTATACATTATTAACCCATTTTTAAACACTAGCTCCTGATTCTTTTTTCCTCATGAAACTTTTTTCTTCCTGAATCATCCTGTATGGAAACATTGATTTAAGGAAACTTTTTTTTAAATTAGTAAGCTTTTTTCCCCTTTCCCATTATAAAAGTTATGTACCATACACAGTTAAACATTGGTGAATTAAACCTATTTTTAATTAGAAAGATATTAGTATTAAATAACAACACTTGCTGCTTATAAGAAGTATTGGAAGTACCTAGTTAATTTAGTAAATTGGGTCTGAAGAGGAGAGACCCATTATGACCCAGCCTTTCCCTCAGTTTTCCCTCTCTGCCCCTACTGTGTTTTGCCGCTGAGGTGGCAGAGCTGTCGGGAGGAGCACGAGTGGGCATTTCAAGGACCTAAGACTGTCTAAAGCCAAAGGAAAATGGTGGAAAATTTACTGTTCCCATTGCCACAAAGAGTAATTTATGGCTTTGTTCATTTCTTAAGCTCCCAGTCTGGCTTCATACTACATTTTGTGTGGGCTTTTATTCCTGAATCTTGGCTAACCTCCTTAGGCTAACCCTATTGGCCTTAAAAATATAGGGCAGTTGCATTGCCTTTCTTTCTCCTCATTACTGTAGTGACTGGTTATTTACCTTTATTTGGAATAAATGTAATGAGTACCTCTGTCCACTCTAGTCCATTCATACGATCACAGGTAATTATGCTAAAAACAAAAGCAGAAGAGATACCAAGAAGAGGCCATTCCAGCATTAAACAGAGCTATTCCAATTAGTGAAGTAAACCAGATGTTGTTCCTTGCAGCCGAAGAACTTTATGCCAAAAACTGAATAGTATGTAGACTAATACCAAGCATTTGTTTTAAGTTTTTGATGTAATTTGGCCATATTTTGTTTTTGTTTGTATGTTTGTTTTAAAGATTCTGTTTAGTCATTGGAGAGAGAGAACATAAGCAGGTGGAGGGAGAAGCAGGCTTCCTGGGAGCAGAGTCTGATGTGGGTCTCAGTCCCAGGATGCTGGGATCATGACCTGAGCCAAAGGCAGATGCCCAACTGACTGAGCCACCCAGGCACCCTTTGTTTTTGTTTTTTAGAAATTTATTTATTTGAGGGAGAGAGAGAGAGAGCACGGGAGGGAGGGGCAAAGGGAGGGAGAGTCTTAAGCAGACTCCACCCTGAGCATGGAGCCTGACACAGGGCTCGGTCTTACAACCCTGAGACTAAAACATGAGCCAAAACACTCAACCAACTGCGCCACCATGACAGCCCTGTATTTTGACTCATTTATAATACCCAATATTGAAGTGTAAAAAAAAAGTTGAACTGGGGTGCTTGGGTGGCTCGGTGGGTTAGGCCTCTGCCTTCAGCTCAGGTCATGGTCTCAGGGTCCTGGGATCAAGCCCTGAGCTGGGCTCTCTGCTCGGCGGGGAACCTGCTTCCCCCTCTCTCTCTGCCCACTTGTGATCTCTGTCTGTCAAATAAATAAATAAAATCTTTTTAAAAAAAAAAACACACCATGTGAAAACAGTAGGTTAACATGATTATATATTTGATATAAGGACAGGGAAATGAGAAAAAATTAGAGGAGATGTTTCTTTTTAAATTTGCTAATTTTTTATAGTATTGCAATATTTTATTCTGTCCATTAATAGCTAAAATTTGAGAACATTTATAATATTAATGGAACTTTAAGAGAAGTTCAACTTTTTTTTTTTTTTTAGATTTTATTTATTTATTTGACAGAGATCACAAGTAGGCAGAGAGGCAGGCAGAGACAAGGGGAAGCAGGTTCCCCTTGTCTAGAGCCCAATGCTGTACTTGATCCCAGGACCCTGGGATCATGACCTAAGCCCAAGGCAGAGGCTTTAACCCACTGAGCCACCCAGGTGTCCCCATATGGTGTGTTTTTTAACAGTTTTATTTTTTCTATCTGCATTTGATCATCTCCATTTCTTTTATATATATATATATTACTCTTTTAATAGATTTCATCTATTATGTGTGAATTTTCCCCCACAACTCTTATTTTGTCATTTTTGCTTTTCTGGAATCTTCCTTAATGTTAATTTTCAAGAGCAGTTATATGATGATCTGAAATTGATTATTTCATGTTACTTTAGTAGCACTTAATCCCTGACATGTTCTATTTCTATATCCTTTTTACATTTCTAATTAGAATTATGAGTACAATCCATTTTGGGGGGAATTCTATCCAAAGAGCAATGAATAACTTTGGAAATATGTGAAAAACTATAGATTACCCCATTACAGTGATATCACCAAGAATGATTTCAAATTATTTACATTGTCCTAGTCCCTGGCACTGAAACACCTATTTTTTTTTTTTTTTTTTTTAAGAATTTATTTATTTGACAGTGAGAGAAGGAGAGAGAGCACAAGCAGGGGGAGCAGCAGAGGGAGGGGGCAAGCAGGCTTCCTGCTCAGCAGGGAACCCAGTGTGGGACTGGATCCCAGGACCCTGAGATCATGACCTGAGCCGAAGGCAGAGGCTTAACCCACTGAGCCACTCAGGTGTCCCCATGTATTATTTCTTTAAGCTCTCTTCTTTTATCTTTCTTTTCTATTCATTCCCATCATGTTTTCATACAAAACTTTTGGTACTATGTTACTGGCACTGAAACCAAGGGTTGTAGGTGAAATCTGCTATTCTTTCCCCTGATAATGTTATAAAAGTAAACTATCAAGCCTGTTTAAGCCTGACTTCTGTGCAAGGTAAATAATATGATGAGCATGATGAGTGAATAAAAGAAAATAGTTTCAAATAAAGGGTGTTATCAATTTCAGTTTTGTAGTATTGATATTTTCAGGTTTTAAACTGTGCTCTATGGATTGAAACAATATTTCATTTGTCTTATTTTTTATTCACTAACTGCATTTGTGAAATTGATTTCTAATTTTGTTTAAATAGTCTACTTTCTAATGTAATACTAAAATAATGCTTATTCTGTTATAGAGGTTGTTTGTTTTATGGTCCACCTGGAACTGGAAAAACTCTGGTTGCTAGAGCACTTGCCAATGAATGCAGTCAAGGGGATAAGAGAGTAGCATTCTTCATGAGGAAAGGTGCTGATTGTCTGAGTAAATGGGTAGGAGAGTCTGAAAGACAGCTACGATTATTATTTGATCAGGTATGATATTAAAATTTATTTACCTATGTAGACCTATAATCAATGTAAATGTAAGTATGTGAGAATTAGATAAGTCTTATATTTCATCATATTTCATAGAAATAAACTCAGAAGAATTAGACCAAATATATAATCTATGGATTATTTTCTTTTGTATGTCAAGATAATACTGACCTATGATGAACAGTTCTATAGGAAAAAGACAAAGAAATGATTGAATCTTAAGTTCTTTGGAGTCTTAAGGCTCATATCTAGAGAGAGACCGAAACTCTCATACTTAGCATAGTGAGATGTCTCAGTATGTGAGCTGAAGATTAGTTCTGCCCTAGAGACTTTCAATTTCATATCCCAGATTGTATCGATAGCACATTGTGAGATAATACATTCTGATCTATTGAGGCATATTGCTGCAGATGCTCTTAAATCTCTTTATATAGCTCACTGAGTTTCTTCAACTTTATTGAAGCAGACTTAAAAAAACAAAACAAAACAATGGCATCTTGCTTAATGTTTTACCATCCTAACCTGGAAGAAGGCTATGTCATTGTCTTCTGGTCTTTGTCTTGTTTTAACACTTGGTCTTGAATAGATAATTTTATGTGTTCCAATAACTATAGCTATATGAAACCTGAGGTATGTGGTCAGGGGAGTATGTATTTTGAATATCTCCAATTGAGAATACAAGTAAAATTAAATTATATATATTATATTTTAGTTTGGATCCTTAAAATCTGGTTCTGGGATTTACATTTAGATTTATGAATTATAAATAAATTCTATAAGCAAGTTGGAATGAAAGTGTATTAAAATGGCTCATAATACGTCTGTATATTTGAAGTTACTGATGATAACATGCAACCACTGGACCTGTTTTCTAGGCTTATCAGATGCGCCCATCCATTATTTTTTTTGATGAAATCGATGGTCTGGCTCCAGTACGATCAAGCAGGCAAGATCAAATTCACAGGTAAACTTTGCTTGATGGCACCTCTGCCTTTCTTCCTGTTTTCTGAGCTATACTGATGTTGCATGAGGAATAGAATGTTAAACAGTGAAAGATACTTTACAAAGCAATAGTTTCCTTATTTTGGTAGAACCCTAATATATAGTACAAAAAGATAAAATAGACCATTTGTGCATGGCAAAGTTTTCACAAGCACAGTATAAAAATACTCATTTAGTTCATGATGCAGGTTTAATTCATGATACAAACTTAAAAGCCCCTGGGACAGTGAGGTGTAAAGCAAATGAAATAAGTGAGACAGACCAATAGTGAGAGTTGGGCCACGGCTGAGAATGTAGCAGACCATCTCATCATAAGTCATTTTTAGCTCCAACCTGTTAACTGAAGTGCAGAAGCTGACTCAGACTTGAAAAATGAATTTGTTCTCTTTCTTAAATGTTAGTTCAAATTTTTGTGTTAAGTATCTTCTAAATGTTGCCAGCTCATTAAGGTTTTTTAAGACACTGTCTTAGCCAAACAAAATATGTCTTTGCGCATGACTACTAGTTGGAGATTCAAAGATTGGGTCAACTTTTTCATTTTTAGGATGGGAAAATTGCACCCTCCCCCCCCTGTGATAAGCTGTGCCCACGCGGGGCCCTTGTCCTTACTGCCCCCGCCTCGACTTGAATCGAAACTACTTCTAATCCTAGTTCATCTTCAGTTTGTCAGAACTTCTTTTTAGCTGGTTTCATGTATTATCTGTAATTGCTTAGTTAATTTGGGATGCCCTAAAGCAAATGTTTGCATTTGCATATATGCTAGTATTGCATTGTCTTTTTATTGTAAATAATATAAAGAGGAGCAAGACATAGTGATGTGAGTGATAGATAGGCTTTTATTTTTCTAATACCTAACAGTATTTACTGTAGCCTGATAGCCTTCTTTGACTTGACGCTACACGGTTTCATTTGTTGCTATCAGTAAATTAAAATGTTAAATGCTATGATAAAAATTGTTGTGTCTGTAATACCCTACCAGTAATCATACAAACTTTTTATACATGGCACATTTCATCGTCATAAACCATACTGTATTCATTGTATTGAACTAACTGAGTGCTTACCATGTTCTGCAAACGTTCTGTAAGGAATTGGAGAAATTTTAGCAACAAAAATTGTAGTGCAGTTTGGGAAGCACATGCCATCTCATCACATGCCATCTCACAGCACATGTGATGTGAGATACATCACATGTATCTCAAGTTCATACATAGGTTTTTTAATTGAAGGATAGTTGACATACAATGTTGTTAGTTTAAGGTGTAAAACATAGTGATTCCGCAATTCTATACATTAAGCTATGCCCATACCAGGATAAGTGTAGTTACCATCTGTCACCACACAACACTATTACAGTATTGACTATATTCCCCATGCTGTACTTTTCATCTTCATCACGTATTTTATAACTGTAAGTTTGTGCCATTTGATCTTCACCCATTTTGCTCGTCATCCAGCTCCCTTCCCTCTGGCAATTACCATTTTTTTTTCTGTGTTTATGGTTTCGTTTGTGTGGTTTTTGTTTTGTTTTTAGATTCTACATATAACTGAAATCATACGGTATTTGTCTTTACCTGACATTTCTCTTAGTATAACATCCCCTTGGTCAATCTATGTTGTTGCAAATGGCAAGATCCCATTATTTTTTGTGGCCGAGTAACATTCCCTTGTATACATATATAGCACATCTTTACCTATCCGTCATCTATTGATGGACAGCTAGGTTGCTTCCATATTTCGGCTATTGTAAACAATGCTTTATTAAACAGAGGTACATATACATTTTTGAACTAGTGGGGCTTTTTTGGGGGGGCAGTAAATAACCAATAGTGGAATTATTGGATTAAATGGGGAGATTGGTATTTTTATTTTTTAACTTTTTGAGGAACCTCTGTACTATTTTCCATAGTGGCTGTACCAACTTACAGTCCCAAAGGGTTTTCTTTTCTCCACATCATTGCCAACACTTAATATTTCTTGTCTTATTAGCCATTCTGACAGGTATAAAATGATATCTCATTGTGGTTTGATTTGCATTTCCCTGATGATTAGTGATGTTGACTATCTTTTCCTGTGTGGCTATCTGTATGTCTTCTTTGGGAAAATGCCCTTTCAAAGAATGTGCTCTTCCCATTTTTAAAATCAGATTATTTGGGTTTTTTTGGTGTTGTGTTGTAGAAGTTCTTTATATATTTTTGATATTAACAACTTTTCGGATATATCATTTGGAAATATCTTCTATTCAGTAGGTTGCCTTTTTGTTTTGTTGATAGCTTCCTTTGCTTTGCAAAAGCATTTTATTTTGGTGTATTCCCAGAAGTTTAACTTTGCTTTGGTTTCTTTTGCCTAAGAAGACACATCTAGAAAAATGTTGCAAAGGCTGACATCCAAGATATTACTTCCTATGTTTTCTTTAGGCAGTTTTATGGTTTCTGGTCTCATTTTTAGGTCTTTATTCCATTTTGAGTTTATTTTTGTGAATGGTGTAAGAAAGTGGTCTGATTTCAAAGATTGCCGAAGCAGTCCTGAGAAAGAGCAAAGATTTTGCTCTTGTATAGAGCACAGTCCCAGATTTCAAAATATGCTACAAAGCTATGGTAATCAGAACAATATGACACTGGCACAAAAATAGATGAAAGGGACAAGATAGAGACCCCAGAAGTAAATCCGCGCTATAGGGTCAATTAATCTGTGACAAATGAGGCAGGAATATGCAATGGGGACATTGTGTGTAAGACTATAGGATAGACAGTCTCTTCCGTAAATGGTATTGGGAAAACCAGGTGGCTATGTTTTATGAGGCTGAGCGCTACCTACTGCACTAATGAGGGACCTGGTTTCTACTATATATATATATATATATATATATATTTATGGGAAAATATATATATGGGAAACTTAGTGTGCAAGTTTGGGGGGGTGTTTGGTTTTTTAAGATTTTATTTATTTATTTGAGAAAGAGGATGAGAGAGGGGAGAGTCAGAGAAGCAGACTCCCCGCTGAGCGGGGAGCCCAATGTGGGACATGATCCCAGGACTCCAGGATCATGACCTGAGCCAAAAGCAGTCACATAACCAACTGAACTACCCAGGCACTCTGGTTTTGTTTTTTTTTTAACCGAAGACTTAAACAATCTGAGCATAAACATTTTTGTTAAATAAGCATTTTTTTTTTTTTTAAGATTTTATTTATTTATCAGAGGGGGGGGGGGGGGGAGAGCGAGCACAGGCAGACAGAATGGCAGGCAGAGGCAGAGGGAGAAGCAGGCTCCCCGCTGAGCAAGGAGCCGGATGTGGGACTCGATCCCAGGACGCTGGGATCATGACCTGAGCCGAAGGCAGCTGCTTAACCAACTGAGCCACCCAGGCGTCCCGTTAAATAAGCATTTTTTTTTTAAGATTTTATTTATTTATTTGACAGAGAGAAATCACAAGTAGGCAGAGAGAGAGAGAGAGAGAGGAGGAAGCAGGCTCCCTGCTGAGCAGAGAGCCCGATGCGGGACTCGATCCCAGGACCCTGAGATCATGACCTGAGCCGAAGGCAGCGGCTTAACCACTGAGCCACCCAGGCGCCCCCGTTAAATAAGCATTTTTAAAAGTTACATGATTAGGGGCGCCTGGGTGGCTCGGCGGGTTGGGCCTCTGCCTTCGGCTCAGGTCATGTTCTCAGTCCAGGGATCAAGCCTCTCATCGGGCTCTCTGCTCGGAGGGGAACCTGCTTCCCCCTCTCTCTCTGTCTGCCTCTCTGCCTACTTGTGATCTCTCTCTCTCTCTGTCAAATAAATAAAATCTTTACAATAAATAAATAAGTAAATAAATGTTACATGATTAAACTGTATTTTTTATTAGTAATAATACCAGTCAGATAATGCAAATAAGCGAGCTTGTGAATGCCTTAGAATATATGATTTTTAGCCTAAGAAAAAGAGGATTAAATATAAAATAAGTTAAATTAAAACCGTAAAATCTTGGGATGCCTGGGTGGCTCAGTTGGTTAAGCAGCTGCCTTCGGCTCAGGTCATGATCCCAGTGTCCTGGGATCGAGTCCCACATCGGGCTCCTTGCTCGGCAGGGAGCCTGCTTCTCCCTCTGTCTCTGCCTGCCATTCTGTCTGCCTGTGCTCACTCTCGCTCCCTCTCTCTCTCTGACAAATAAAGAAAATCTTTAAAAAACAAAAAACGTAAAATCTTTACTTTGAATTGGGAGTATCAGAATGAACTCACAATGATTTTTTTGAAGAAAAAATGGTTTCTAGCTCTGGACACTTTAAAAGGCCTAGAAGCTTTTACAATCCAGTAACAATTCGTACCCCTAGTACCCAAAATGTCGTTTCTAAATACTACAGCTCTTAGGAGGGATGGTAGATAATGGAAATAAGACAAGTCTGGAATACCATGTCATGCCCGGAAGCAAGGAGGCAATCAGAAACTACCGGGGTCGGAGCAGTGTGAAGAAGAAGAGGCGAGAACGACCCCCGGACCGGCCAAAGGGACGGGCCAAAGTCGGCGCGCTGCTGCATCCCGGCGTCCAGCGCTTACGTCCCGCCGCCGTCGCCACCATGCCCAAGAGAAAGGCTGAGGGGGATGCTACAGGAGATAAAGCCAAGGTGAAGGACGAGCCACGGAGAAGATCTGCAAGGTTATCTGCTTAACCTGCTCCTCCAAAGTCAGAGCCCAAGTCTAAAAAGGCCCCAGCAAAGAAGGGAGAGAAGGTACCCAAAGAGAAAAGGGGGAAAGCTGACGCCAGCAAGTATGGAAATAACCCTCAGAGAACGGAGACGCCCAAACAGACCGGGCACAGAAAGCTAAAGGTGCTGGAGATGCCAAGTGACGGGTGTGCATTTTTGATAACTGTGTACTTCTGGTGACTGTACAGTTTGAAGTGCTATTTTTTTTATCAAGTTTTATAAAAATGCAGAATTTTGTTTTACTTTTTTTTTTTTTTTTTAAACTATGTTGCTAGCACACAGAACACTTCATTGTTGTTTTGGGGGAAGGGCATATGTCACTAATAGAATATCTCTGAAGCTAGATTGACACAGGGGGAAAACACCTTTCCCTCCTAGTTTTGAGAAACTTCCTCTTGGCTCCCAGGAGGAGGGGTTCCTTGACGTTGACACACATGAGCCGCCTGGGTACAAATCCCTTAGTGGCATGGAAAAAACTAAAATTCAGTTTTTATGTCCTCTTCTCCCTCTCTGCCTTCAACATAGACTTGACTCCCTTAAACCCAGAGACCTGTTGGAACCCGACCCCCAAGACATGGTTCCCAGTATGTCAGGCAATCTGGACTTGACAAAGTGTCACCACTGAGATGGCGTCCCTCAAAAGAGTTCCTTTTTAGCTCGTGGATCTTCAGATGGATAATGCTGCCATTTTCATTTCATTTCCTGAAAGTCAGGGTCGGCTTGTGAAACATTGTTAAAACAACATGCTAAATGTGAACTGTTCGCCCTCACTCTACGTCCCAGCTCCGAGCATCACATGAAGACTGCATTGGGTTTTATAGTGGCTTTCTGATTTTGGTAGTCCATTGAAGAAGGGAGTTTGAAAGTTGTTGTATACTGTTAATGATTGTCTGCCCATGTCCTGCCTGAAATACCATGATTGTTTATGAAAAGTATCTTTAATAAAGCTGGATACAGTTTGGCTTGGAAAAAAAAAAAAAAACTACCGGGGTCACATCAGAGTGACATAGTCAAAAAATTTTGAAGGAGTTTCCATGAACCAAGATGGGATAATTTGAGCATCAAAAAGAAGGACTAAAACAGAGTGAATAGCATCAAATACATAAAAACTGTCAGTTTTTAATGATTTTTTAAAAATAAAAACCGAATTGGTCACTCCAGAGGATGCTTAAAATAGTGACTCACTACTCTGAAAATTGATAAAGAAAATGAATCAAGCATTTCTTTTTCCTATCCTGTAGCTATGATTCAGACCATGATTCAGAGTAATTTAATAATTAATGGAGTAACATTATTCTTTATAGGAAAATCATAGTTTATAAATGCAAGGAAAATTATTGAAATAGAAAATTGCCATTTCGCAAATAGTGGATCAAGGCCTGTGGTTTTCAAGTGGTAGTGGATTTCTCCTCTTCCCCTTACATGGGTCAAATGTCTGGAGACATTTTTAATTGTCACAAATTAAAGGAGGTAGGTAAGGACCACAGGCGCTGTGAAACATCCTACAGTGCAGAGGACAGCTCTGTACAACAAAGTTACCTAACCCAAATGTTAATATGTGCCAAGATTAAGAAACCCTGATCTAAGCAATCAGCGGCTATAAAAACAGATAATAAGGTTGATAGTGAAGTTTATGATAAATGTAGTAAACTGGTAACACGTCACTTAAACCCAGTTCGCTGATCTTAAAGGGAAAACTCGCATTATGTGCCTCCTGCATATACAATAGCAAGTACACGGTATGTTCCGATGATACATGCTATCCCAAGTAGTTCAGCCTGCATCTGTTAAGCTTCTAGAGCTAATTGCCAGTTCATAGGAAATATGAAAGATAGAGGACGGGTTAAATGACCCTATTAGGAGGCAAGCAGACCAATCCAGAATATGGGAAGGAGATTTTAAAAGGCAAATGACCCAGTTACTTCAACAAATACATGGCATAAAGGAATAAAAAGGAAGATCCAACAGAAACTCTTGATTTGAGGGACATTTGACCAAGTGTAGTATATGGGTCTTGGCTTTAAAAAATCGAATGTGAAAAGATACTCTGAAACGATCAGGAAAATTCAATATTAGGTGATGTTAAGGGATTATTGTCATTTCCATTGGTATCCTAGTACTGTGGAGTTCTGCAGTCCTTATCTCAGAAATGCATTATTTAATATGAAATGTGTACGGATTAAATGATGTGTGTGAAGTTTTTGGGTTTTCTTCGTCAAAGAACTATTGGATTACATCAGAAAAAAGGACACTGATAATTGTTGAAAGTGGGTGATGAAGGGGTGCCTGGCTGGCTGAGTTGGAAGAGTACATGACTCTTGATTTCGGGGTCTTTAGTTCGAGCCCCATGTTGGGTGTAGAGATTTAAATAAACTTTAAAAAAGGGGGGGCGGTGCGCCTGGGTGACTCAGTGGGTTAAAACCTCTGCCTTTGGTTCAGGTCATGGTCCCAGGGTCTTGGGATCGAGCCCCGCATCAGGCTCTCTGTTCAGCGAGGAGTCTGCTTCCCCCTCTCTCTCTGTCTGCCTCTCTGCCTACTTGTGATCTCTATCTGTCAAATAAGTAAAATCTTAAAAAAGGGAGGGGGAGACAGTGGGTAATGAAGATGTGGAGGTTTTATAATTCTCTATCCATAGTTAAAATGTAATTGAAGTTTTATTTTTATGATTTATGTATATATTGTTTTATTTGGGCGTTCTTAGATAATGTATACACAATGGAGCATTTTTCACATAAAGTTTGTCTTTTTTTTTTTTTTTTTTTTTAATTGTATCCTTTTTGGGCGACTTTCATGTTCCTATGTGAAGTTATGCTTCACAAAATGTCTTCCAGAACCCATTTGTGGCATTTTAAAGGCCATCTATGGGGGCGCCTGGGTGGCTCAGTGGGTTAAGCCGCTGCCTTCGGCTCAGGTCATGATCTCAGGGTCCTGGGATCGAGTCCCACATCAGGCTCTCTGCTCAGCGGGGAGCCTGCTTCCCTCTCTCTCTCTCTGCCTGCCTGTCTACTTGTGATCTCTGTCAAATAAACAAATAAAATCTTTAAAAAAAAAAAAAAAGGCCATCTATGTTTTTCATTGATTGTAATCTCTGTATGCCATTTAGTGTGTTATTTTACAGTTTTTAATCTATTGGAAATAATGGCATGCTCTGAGAAAATTTGTTCACATGCTTAATCTATTAAATCTTAGCAAAAGAAGACATACTCAGCATCATATGTTTAATCTCTTCTCTCTTATTTTTACATTTAGTTCCATTGTTTCCACCTTGCTAGCACTTATGGATGGATTGGACAGCAGAGGAGAAATTGTGGTCATTGGTGCAACCAACAGACTGGATTCTATCGATCCTGCTTTGCGAAGGCCTGGTCGCTTTGACAGAGAATTCCTTTTCAGCCTGCCTGACAAAGATGTAGGAATTTAACATGTTTCAGATTTTGACAGAATGTGTTGTCCATATCATGGACAAATCTTGGCACAGTAAAAATTTGAAAATTGAGTTTTGTATGTTCTGAAGCAAAAGTCATATGTGATTAACATCCAAATATATATATGTGTGTGTGTTTTTTTAGGAAGGCATTATTTTATTTAAAGAAAATAACTTGGATTTTTTGTTTATTTTTTTATTTTTTTTTTTAAATAATGCCTTCCCAAAAAATACTCTTAAAATTTTCTCAATTTGAGGGTCACCTGGGTGGCTCAGTCAGCGAAGCATCTAACTCTTGATTTCGGCTCAGGTCATGATCTCAGGGTTGGGAGATGGAGCCCTGCAGCGCATTTCATGCTCAGGGCAGAGTCCGCTTGAGATTCTCCTGTCCCCTTTCCTTCCGCCCCTTCCCCTACTCATGGGCTCTCACTCTTTTTCAAATCAATCAATCAGTCTTTTAAAAAAAAAGTTTCTCAATTTGAGCATGGCCTTTGGTTGTTAACCATACAACTTTATTTTGCTTTAGAACACGTGGCCTAATGAACAGTCAATCCTCAGCCAGTTTATTAGCATTGGCTTTTTCATGGGTACTACCATATGATCCTACGCAGTTATTTTAAAACTGCTTAATTATATTTTGGGTGCCTGGGTGGCTCAGTTGGTTAAGCGACTGCCTTTGGCTCGGGTCATGATCCTGGAGTCCCAGGATCGAGTCCCACATCAGGCTCCCTGCTTGACAGGGACTCTGCTCCTCCCGCTGACCTCTCTCTTCGCATGCTCTCTCTCTCTCTCATTCTTTCTCTCTCTCTCTCTCTCTCTCTCTCAAATAAATAAAATCTTTAAAAAAAAAAACACCTGCTTAATCTTTTGAGAACCAAGCAGGAAAATATGAGTAGAGCTGCCAGTGCTCTAAAGAACAATTTTCGGGGCACCTGGGTAGCTTGCCTGGTTAAGCATCCAACTCAACTTCAGCTCAGGTCATGAGATCAGGCTCTGCCCTCAACGGGGAGTCTGCTACTCTCCCTGTGCCCCTCTCCCCACAGGTGGGTGCTGTCTCTCTCTCTGGAATAAATAAGTAAATCTTTAAAAAAAATACAATGTTTAATGCGTACCAGAATGAAGACTAATCCTATCATTATTTAATTTGTCTCATACACATTTATGGTGACTAGAACTTGAGCACTATAAATGCAGATATTCTTTAACATAAACTCCTTAAATGCTTACAAATAACATCATCATCTTATCACTTTTAATGTTTCATATTTTTTATTATAATAGGTATTGATTTCTGTATGATTTTAGATAAAATCCGAATAGCACCTTATTATTTAAAAAGTTAAATTGTTCTTCTTCGTAGGCTCGAAAAGAAATTCTTAAGATTCACACAAGGGATTGGAATCCTAAACCACTGGACATATTTCTAGAAGAACTAGCAGAAAACTGTGTTGGTAAACATTGCTTTACGCATTAAAAGATAAAATGCATGTGTTTCACAGCTGAAACAAGTTGTAGCCTTGCATCGTTATGTTTAAAGAAATACAGGTTATGTTTGTTTCTAATCTCTTATTTGTGGCATGTTTTCTTCTTAAAAAATCCTGGATATTAAATAGAGATATTTGATGAATTGGCTGTTGTAGAATTTGAAAGCCAAGTTAGACAATAATAATAATAATAACAGCCATCTTTTGCTCTTCACATTTTTCTAGTCATTCTGTTCAGCATTCTACATATATTATTTCAAGAAATTCTCACATCAGTCCAGTGAAGTAGGTAGCATTATCCCTATGTAGATGTAGAAATGGCTGAGAGAGCGTAAATGTTCCTCCAACGATCATATGTGTAGTAAGTGATAAACTGGAATTTCACCCTAGTCTGTCTGATTTTAAAACTCTTGTTCTTGAATGCTCTGTGTATTTAGTGTTTGTACATTACACTTGCAAAAGTTGCTAGATTTGTTTATGGTTATTACTACCATTGTAAGTTCACTGGGTAAAAGAGAAATGTTAGCCTTATTCTAAGTATTTTTCTAGTATATTGCTAGGTGGTGTTTTAATTTTCTTTTAACCATGGTCATGCTAATAGGGTGATGATTTACATTTAAAAAATTTTTTGGTTGCCTTGGATAGGATACTGCGGTGCAGATATTAAGTCAATATGCTCCGAGGCTGCTTTATGTGCTCTGCGTCGACGCTACCCGCAGATCTATACTACTAGTGAGAAACTACAGTTGGATCTCTCATCAATTAACATCTCCGCTAAGGACTTTGAGGTAGCCATGCAGAAGATGATACCAGCTGCCCAGAGAGCTGTGACGTCACCTGGGCAGGCACTGTCCTCTGTTGTGAAACCACTCCTGCAAAGCACCGTTCACAAGATCTTAGAAGCTCTGTATAGAGTATTTCCACATGCAGAAATCAAAGCAAATAAAGCACTGGACTCAGGTGTGCAACTTGATTGACCGTTTAAAGTTAGCTTTCATAATCAGTAAAGCTAAATGTTTTACACACCCGAAGTGTTTCTTCACAAAAGAGCCTCCTCAGGGCACCTGAGTGACACGATCAGTTGAGCATCTGACTCTTGGTTGCAGCTGAGGTCCAATCTGGCCGTGGGTCTTGGGATCAAGGCCTGTGTCAGGCTCTGCGCACTCAGCACGGAGTCAACTTGAGTTTCTCCCTCTGCGCCTACCCCCTGCTCACACGCATGCTCTCTTTTTTTCCTCCCTCTCAAAATAAGTAAATAAATATTTTAAAAATAATAATAAAAAGAGCCTCTTGAAAGGAATTTAGTCATGTTTTGCCTGGGTAGTTGAAGGAAATTTACTTCATAGATTGCCCTCAATTAAATCTGTTTTAAGTTTGAAATGGCATTTTTATATTTATTTCTTACTCATGTCTATACAGATATTTTATATTCTTAAAAAATTTTATTATACATTTCTTGTATATTGATTTGTTAATAACTAAAGCATTACATAAACATTTGCTTTGCAATCCAGAAAGTTACTAATGCATATTCTTTTGTTTTATAGATATTTCATGTCCTCTGCTAGAAAGTGACTTGGCATACAGTGATGATGAAGTTCCATCTGTTTATGAGAATGGCCTTTCTCAAAAATCCTTAAATAAGACAAAAGAAAATTTTAATTTTCTTCATTTGAATAGGTATATTTCCCCTGCAAATGAATGTTTATAGCTTTTTTTGGTGTATAAATTCCCTAAAACTAAAAGATGTTGATTGAATAAAAGATACTGGATGATTTTTTTTTAGGTTAAAATATCAAGCATTTTTATCATTACAGTTGCACTGTAGTAGAAATTTCACTGAATAAAGTAATCCTAAAATCTGTGAAGGTTAATATTTTCCAGAAACCTTGTGAACCATGTTATTATGGATTAACAAGCTGCATAGTCAAAAAATTTTTACTTTAAGAGAGTTAAAGGGGCACCTAGGTGGCTCAGTGGGTTGGACCGCTGCCTTCAGCTCAGGTCATGATCTCAGGGTCCTGGGATCGAGTCCCGCATCGGGCTCTCTGCTCAGCGGGGAGCCTGCTTCCCTCTCTCTCTCTCTCTCTGCCTGCCTCTCCATCTACTTGTGATTTCTCTCTGTCAAATAAATAAATAAAAATCTTTAAAAAAAAAAAAAAGAGTTAAAAATGCGTAATTTGGGAGGAAAATTTTAAATTTTTCCTTTTTCTAAAATACAGCTACTTTCTTTCAGAAATGCATGTTATCAACCTATGTCTTTTCGACCAAGAATATTGATAGTGGGAGAACCAGGCTTTGGGCAAGGTTCTCATTTGGCACCAGCTGTCATCCATGCTTTGGAAAAATTTGCAGTATATACGTTAGACATCCCTGTTCTTTTTGGAGTCAGTGCTACATCTCCTGAAGAAACGTGTGCTCAGGTAAATTCATCGTTGCCCAACAAATAAGCTGGAAGAACAATCTTCCAGAGACACAATCTAGAGTTGCTTTACCCTTTTTGAACTGGGTTTTCTTGTCGTTCTGATTTCTGCCTCCAGGTTTATGAATTAGAACTGTAGGCGCACCTGGGTGGCTCAGTGGGTTAAACCTCTGCCTTCGGCTTGGTTCGTTGTCTTAGGGTCCTAAGATCGAGCCCCACATCAGGTGCTCTGCTCAGTGGGGAGCCTGATTCCCTCTCTCTCTCTCTCTCTGCCTGCCTCTCTACTTACTTGTGATCTGTCTGTCAAATAAATAAAATCTTTTAAAAAAGAAAAAAAGAACTGTAGGTAATGGCCTACTCATCAAAGAGTATAGATTTAAATCACATTTCCACCATTTAATGTCTGTGTAACCTTAGGGAAGCTGTTAGATCTCTGCCTTGTTTTCCCCTTGTACAAACTGGAGGTAATAATAGTACCCTTGTGTGGCTGATGTGAGAATTCGTGAATAAAGTATTTAATAAAACAGTAACTGCTATGTGGTGTGTACTCAGATTTTCCACTGCTTCTGTTTTTTGCTATTTTCCTTTTAAAATTTTTTAAACATAGTTTTATATTTTTATATTGAACACAAGTCTTCTAGACTGATTGAGATGTTTTCTTTCTAATTGCTTGAAGCAACCATGTTTTCCTAAAAATGAGACTTTTACAAAACATTTAAACATAAGAATATGAGACTAGGGAAGCATTTTAAAAACTTGAGCGTTTTATATTATAATTCTAGGAAGTTAAACATTGCTCCAGATTAAGAAAGCAAGCATTACTAATATACTGACTTTAACTAAATATAATTTTTTTCCCTCTACTAGATGATTCGTGAAGCTAAGAGAACAGCACCAAGTATAGTATATGTTCCTCATATCCACTTGTGGTGGGAAATAGTTGGACCAACACTCAAAGCCACATTCACTACATTGTTACAGAACATTCCTTCCTTCGCTCCAGTTCTACTACTGGCAACTTCGGACAAACCCCATTCTGCTCTGCCGGAAGAGGTAATCTGAGGGGGGAGAATCACTGTACTTTAAAAAGAGACTTATTAAAATTTTATTGTAAAAATTTCAAGTTTACAGAGGTGAATAATAGGGTATGGAAAAGTTTTTCTTATCGAAAATGTCACGTTAACTATCTGGTATATAGACTTGTTGGGCAGGATGGTATGTGTGTATATGTGTATAGTAGGGCTACATTATAAATTTTTTCTCTAACAAAAATAGGAGTGAGTTAGTTGTATACTATTTTGCACTTTGCTTTATATGTGTATCTATATATAATGTATTTTTCAGGACACAGTCTCATTTCTTTTAAAAGCAACATGGCTTTTTCCATTATCTTGATAAGCTGCATAGCTTTTTCCGTTATCTTGATGTACCAAAAGTTATCCAGATTCCTGTTCGTAGATGGTTTTGTGGTTTTTTAGGTTTTTTCTGTTGAACTGCCCAACTGGGCTACTGGGTTTTAGTTTATATGAACATTACTGTATGTATATTTCTAGCATCCATTCCTAAAAGTATAATAATTATAGCTTAGTAAAGAGTATGCTCATTTAAAATTTTTGATGGCACTAAATTACTGTCTTTTGAGTTTATGCCCATCTAGACAACTACCAGAAGTTCATGCTTTTTCTGCCTGGAATACTCTTATAGATATTTGCCTGGCATGACCCTTTATTTTTCTCAGGTCTCTGCCAAGTATCACCTTAGAAAGGCCTTCTCTGATCAGTTTCTCAGTTATAGTGGTCAGATCCTTTTGCCCATCACTCTCTTTTCCCTTACTCTATTTTGTTTTTTATCACTGCCTGCCATTAAATATTTGTTTGCCTTTCTGTCTCCTAGCAGAATGTAAAATACATGAAGTAAGACCCCCCCACCTTTCAATGATCAGAGTACATAATAGGCATATTGTAGGCTTCTATGTGTGAATAAGTTTGTGAATACCTTTCGTATGTGTGAATACCTTTGGCAAAATTGGTTTGCATTTTTTTAAGACTGTGGGTGGAAGATAAATTCAGGTATTTTATTAAAGAAATATTTATTGAGTACTTCTTTGTTAGGCATAGTTCTAGATACTGGGAATATAGCATTGAAAAATAGAGACAAAAATTTCTATCTTCCTAGGACTTACATTTTAATTGTAGGGGGAGAGAAAAAGAAATAAAATATATAATATTAACCTCTTGCTATGGAGGGAAATTCAGCTAAGCAATACCAAAAGAGTGTGATGGGTCACAATGTTAAACAGTCTTAAGTAAGACCTCACTAAGAAGATGACTTTTGAGGAAAGACCTGAAAAAAGTAAGGCAGTGAGTAACCCCATTGGGCATCTGAGGGACAAGGGTTTCTGGCAGAAGAAAAGGAAGTGCAAAGGCCCTGAAGCAATAGCATGTTTGGTGTGTTGGAAGAAACAGCAAGACCAGGGTGGCCAGAGCAGTGAGTGAAGAGCAGAATGAAGGACTCAAGTTATCGGAGGACAAGATGATGTCCCTGTTGCCTCTGTTCTAATAGTTGATTGTGAGTTATTCAACTGAAAATGGAATAATCCAGGGAATAAACATGTGTATGTTACAGACTCAAAGGCTTCTAGTTTAGTTAATCTGATTCTCGACACTTCCTTTATATTGGCTTCTTCATATGGATATTTCAGTTTTGTTGAGACACTTTCCTCACCGTTCAGTTTGTTAGTGCGGACTTCTAAAGAAATCAGCTTATTTTGAAAGATTTTCTTATCTTAATCTCTATTTTCCGGATACTATATAGAACCTGTTAAATCTCTTTTCATCATGAAAACTCTGTATATATGATTACTCTGTTTATTTGTATCTCCCCAATCTGGCCTAGGCTTCTTCACACTAAACATTTCTTCTGTGATAGGGTATATTCCTTAGTGTTATTAATACAACAGAAATTTATTTCTCGTTCACTTAACTATACTATGCAGATGACTGCATTCACATCTGTCCTCCCCCATGTGGTCGTTCCACACACACACGGGCTGAGAGAGCTTTCCCTTTCTCATCACGTGGCTTTCCAACTTGCTTTCTTTCCACCTCACTTCTGCCATGCCAAGCAGCAGTCACCAGAGTCGTTCGTCCTTAGCTAGAGCGGTGAGGGTGGGCCCAAAGACCACCATGGTAGAGTAGGGACTATCTGTGGCTGCCAATATCAGGAAGAATGGGGAGACCCTGTTGCCCAGAAAGCAAATTACAGGTACATTCTATTTCCAGTATAGACAGGCTTCTTCATAATCACTGGAAGTAGAAGCTAGAATAAACAGAAGCATCATCTATGGGTAGTTAAGAATTCAAAGGCAAAAGATGAGCTATAAATAAGTATTTGAGAAAGACAGTTCAATGAATAATCATATCCATGCATCACCAACAGACTGTTGTAGAAAAGAACCAATTGGAGATAATTATGCATGAAATAACTCCCCCCCCCCATAAAAAAATTCCATGAAGCTTTTGAAAAGGAGCAAACACAGATGAAGAATGAATTATTGAAATGGAACATCACGGGATCAGGAATTCTTATGGTGTATGATACAAAAGGACAGGGATTTGAAAAGGGAGGAAAAAAGCTAAAATAAAGGCAATCAGTTTGCATCTAACATGCAGTTATTGGGCCATATGAGAAGAGAAAATAAATGTAGAAGAGAAAATATTCACAAACTAGAACATTTTATAGAGTTAAGGAATACCTTAAATTCAGATGTAAGAGTTTCTGTGTTCTAACTGGTGGATATTAAAAGGCCCACATCTAGATAAACTTTCAGGATTTCAGAAATACAGAGGAAAATTTAAAAATCTACCAAGAGAGAAAATATTACTAGGAAGGACTGAAAATCAAGTTGCTTCTACCTTCTCATTGGTAACACTAGCTACTAAGGACGCAAGTGAGCAATATTTATTTCCAGAGTTTTGAAGGAAAATAGTTTTCTTTACAACAAAGTTAGCATTTGAGAGAGAGGACAAAGGTAAATTTTTAAGTACTTTTTTTTTTTTTAAAGATTTTATTTATTTATTTGAGAGAGACAGTGAGAGATAACATGAGCGAGGAGAAGGTCAGAGAGAGAAGCAGACTCCCTGTGGAGCTGGGAGCCCGATGTGGGACTCGATCCCTGGACTCCGGGATCATGACCTGAGCTGAAGGCAGTCGTCCAACCAATTGAGCCACCAAGGCGTCCCTAAGATTTTTAGAGAGAGAGGCAGGGGGAGAGGGAAAGAGGGAATCCTAAGTAGGCTCCGTGCCCAGCGCAGAGTCTGATGCAGGACTCAAACTCACAACCCTGAGATGATGAGCTAAAATCAGGAGTCAAATGCCTAACCACCTGAGCCACCCAGATGCCCCAAAAGACATTTTCAAATATGTAATGCCTAGGAATCTATTAGTTATAAACCCTTGACTGAAAGAATTAATTATTAAAGGATTAGAAATTTCTCTTAGATCTTTATTTTGTAGAAATAAGAAGAAGTGAACAAAGAAAACAGTAAAACTTACTGTCAGGAAATTGTGATAGAAAAAAATGTTTAAGAAATATGAAACTCAGATGGTCTTAGTCTGAATTTGATAATACCAGGAAGAGCATAGTGGAGGAGAATAAGGAAGTAAAAGCACATTCAGATTTTTGTGTGATATGTAGATGTTGATTAACCTTACAGTTTGCTAGAAAAAGTTTAACTTTATCTGTTAAAACTTAGAGTTAAAACTTAACTTTATCTGTTAAAATAAAAGAGTAGAAATAGAGCATATAACATCTAGGCCACCAGAAAGGGGGAAGAGACACATATTTCAATAAAAATCCCAGCAAAATAGCTAGGATCCTAAAATTCAGCGATGAAGGAAAAAAACTGCTTGAATTTCCAAGAAAATATTGAAAAAGCAATGAGGTTCTTGGCCCGCCAAATACTAAAGCATACCTCAAAATTAGAAATTAAAATTGTGGAATTTGGGCTGGCTTAGAGAAATTAACATAATAAAATCCATGAGACTCTTGTTTACAAAAAAGTTGAGTAAATGAATTAGCAAAGATAGAGACATTTCATAAATGATGTGGAAATAATAGGACAAAAAGCTTCATATAACATACCAGGAACATCTTCTTATACGGGAGCATGGAAGACCCTGTAAATGAGGTGATGCAAAAGCTATGAATGTAAACTTCTGTATGTCAGACATACCCAAAACAAAGTACATAAGCATCACACAAGAAATAAACATTATTTTCCTCTAATAATAATAATGAATAAAATGGGGGGCACCTGGGTTGTTCAGTCAGTTAAATGTCTGCTTTCAGCTCTGGTCTTGATCTCAGGGTCCTGGGGTCACCCCACATCGGTCTCCCTGCTCAGCAGAGAGCCTGCTTCTCCCTGCCTCTCTGCCTACTTGTGATCTCTGTCTGTCAAATAAATAAATAAAATCTCTAAAAAAAAAAAAAATGCGTGTAATAACCTACTGTTACATTGAATGGTATTTACATAGTATTGTGTATACACATATGTAATGCATATATTTTCTCCTTTAAGGTGCAAGAATTGTTTATCCGTGATTATGGAGAAATTTTCAATGTCCAGTTACCTGGTAAAGAAGAAAGAACAAAATTTTTTGAAGATCTAATTCTAAAGCAAGCTGCTAAACCTCCTTTATCAAAGAAGAAAGCAGGTTAGTTTATCAAAATTTGACATATAATAATTTTGAGAAAGTGGGAATAAAATATTAATGGCATCATCATCGTCTAATAACACAAACTCAAAACTTCAGTCATTAGGTTTGCTAACATGTCTCTAAGCTTCCCATTAAAGTGTACAAGGCCTTTCCTAGTGTGGTCCTAGTCCATGGAGAATTTGAGCTGGAATTCATAGTAAAGCTCCAGCCTGTCTGCCCAAGCCCATTTTTGGCACATTTATTCTCTCCACCTTCCCCTTTCTCTTTCTTCGCAAAACACTCTGTCTTTACACTACATGCAACATATTGTTGTCTTTTCGTAATTTCATTTATGCTTGCTCTCTGTCATCAATGCTTCTACCCTTTTTGCCTATTTCTGCCTAAGGAACCACTTGTCCTTCTACTATAACTCATTTTTTCCTCCTTCACAGAGCTAGGCAAAATTAATTTTCTACCATTATGACCCATTGTACTTTTTTTCATCCTACTGATAGACATTAGTGATGTGATAATTGTCTTAACCCCTTATAGATTGTCAATTTGTTGGGGCAGGACTCTCATATGCCTTCTTTTATCCTGAGTATTCAGTGCATGTCTGTTTAAACAAAATTAAACTTATTACATTGGAAACATACCACAATTTTTTATTAGTTCAGAAATTAACTAGTAAAAAGCTTTTTTAATAGAATTTTCTTGTGCTGGAAATAATGCATTTTCAAAGTTTTAATAGCCTCTTAAATGATTTTAAAATGAAAAAGAGGTAATGACCTAGGAATTAACATTAAAAATTACAAATTACAAAAAAATAAAAATTATAGTTGTTGCTGGAGGGGAGCTAGAGATAGAGATTATGGTAGCACTTGAGTATTTCAAATCCTCTAAATCCCGGCAGATGTGAGGAGGATAGTCCCTGAAGCTTGACCACTGAATCATGTGTCACTCTTTTTGTGATGGGAGAGTAGTAACTAAAATCTTGCATTCACGTGAAGTTTTGCAGGCCTTGGAGGTACTCCCTGTAGCACCACCACCTGAGCCAAGACCGCTGACAGTAGAAGAAGTGAAACGACTAGAAGAACAAGAGGAAGATACCTTTAGAGAACTGAGGATTTTCTTGAGGAATGTTACACATAGGCTTGCTATTGACAAGCGATTCCGAGTATTTACTAAACCTGTTGACCCTGATGAGGTACTGATTTAATCTTTGGCTCGAATGTGTTCTAAACTATAATGAACTAGAGAATATTTGAGTTGTTTATGTGGTTCCCTATCTACTCTCTGAGCTTATTTTATGTAGAATATACTGAGTAGTGTCCTAACCATGTGGAGGCTTCAAAGCTATGCGCAATGCATTTTTCTTTCCTCTAAAGAGTAGTCAGTTAACTTTGTCTGCCAACCCAAACATTCTAGATGTGATTTAAGATTGACTTAATGCTACATAATATTATTGTGACTTACATGGTTTGGAGTGAGCTAGAGAGTGAAGCTGAAGTCTTAAGTTGACATTGAAGGATGGGTGACATTTGGATAAGGAAAGAGGAATAAGATATTACTGGAGATATAAGTGCCCAAGAACAGAAGTAAATATAAAACAAAACCAGCTTTAAATAGAGTCAAAGGTTTCATATTAATACATTATTGTTATTCTTATGTATTTGTTCTCTCTCCCCTATATTGCCTGGCAGAGCAACTGGACTCAGATGTTTTTTTATGTTCAGAGTTAACTTAGTGATTTGGTCATTTGCTTGAATTTTAGGTTCCTGATTATGTCACTGTGATAAAGCAACCAATGGACCTTTCATCTGTAATCAGTAAAATTGATCTCCACAAGTATCTGACTGTGAAAGACTATTTGAGTGATATTGATCTAATCTGTAGTAATGCTTTAGAATACAATCCAGATAGAGATCCTGGAGGTGAGCATTAGTGGGTTTTTTCCCCCTGGGGGCGTGGAACAGGGACCGCTAACATGTAGTGAGGTGACATAAACATTTTACATTCACAGTGCCATTCAATACAAGATTATTCTCATTTTACAGTTGATGAAAATGAATTTTAAAAACTTAGGGGACGCCTGGGTGGCTCAGTGGATTAAAGCCTCTGCCTTCGGCTCAGGTCATGATTCCAGGGTCCTGGGATTGAGCCCCGCATTGGGCTCTCTGCTTAGCAGGGAGCCTGCTTCCTCCTCTCTCTCTGCCCGCCTCTCTGCCTACTTGTGATCTCTGTCAAATAAGTAAATGAAATCTTTAAGGGGAAAAAAAAAAAACCTTAGGGTCGTACTGCCAGGAAGTGGCAGAGGCAGAATTTGAATGCAGGTTTCTTTGACTACAGAATACCCGTATTTACAATTCCGTGGCCTACCTTCTAATGACACAAAATTGTACAACTACTTCACTTCTTTCCTTTGTTTATCAGCACTCTTTCTCTAAGTGGAAAATAAACACTCTGCAATAAAAAAGGTTTAAAAGAATTTTCTTAGTTAAGACCACTGTGATTTTTATTACAGAAGTAATATAGGATACTTGCTAATTTTTTTTTTAAGATTTATTTTAGAGAGAGAGAGCAGTGAGAAGGGCAGAGTCTCAAGTAGACGCTGCGTGGAGCCTGATGCGGGGCTCCATCTCGGGACTGTGAGATCATGACCTGAGCCAGAACCAAGTTGGACACTTCACTGAGCCACCCCAATAACCCCAACTTGCTAATATTTTAAAAACTAAACCCTCTAGATTTATTATGTTGATTACTTCATAATGTATATAAATGTTGAATCACTGTGTTGTACACTTGAAACTCATATAATATTGTAAGTCATCTATACTTCATAAGTCCCTCATTTCCTCTCTCCAGAGGTGGACACTGTTAAGTTTGGGGATATCTTTTTAGACCTTTTCTATACCTGTACCTCTACCTAGTCTGTCCTCCCCTATGCAATCTATTAAAAAAATAAAATTTACAGAGTAAGGGATTTTTAATGATTTATTTGTTCATATATATAATGATATAGTCAACTATATATTTGATATACACTTACTCATACCCCAAAATATTTTTCTTAAAATATTAAATATTGACAAGTAAATATTGAATGTATTTACACTTATAACTATATTAATATATAATAATGTAAACAAATTTTTAAATTTTTCTAAAATATTTCTTTTTTTTTTTTTTTTTAAGATTTTGTTTATTTATTTGACAGATCACTAGTAGGCAGAGAGGCAGGCGGGTGCTGGGGGGGGAAGCAGGCTCCCTGCTGAGCAGAGAGCCCAATGCAGGGCTCGAACCCAGGACTCTGGGATCATGACCTGAGACAAAGGCAGAGGCTTTATCCCACTGAGCCACCCAGATGCCCCAAAATATTTCCTAGAATATTTCTTTTTCCTAGCTTACTATTTTTGTTTTATGGGTAGTGTCTTTAACACTCTCGGTGGATAATACTTTTAATAGTCCTGTTTGCTGTGTTAACTCCCTCCCCGAGTACGTTGGCTTTCTGTTTTTCTAGTTGGTAGTGTTTGTAAATTAGGCCAATTAGCATAGGGACCTACTGAAAGTTTCTTTGACAATTGAAAAGCTCACTGTTCTGCTCCGGGGCCTCTGCCCTCAGCTCCCCTAGGCTTTTCCCTACAGTTCAGAGTTCTGTAGGTTCATGCTGGGGAGCTGAGAACCCCCTTAACTGTAGAAAGAAGGAAGCATTTATGCTGGAGACTGTATCATGGCAGTCACGCTGCTGCCACGTCTCCTGTCCATGTGACAACCTAAAATGACTTGAGACCAGTGGTGTGCCTGTAGCCGCAGTCAGCATCTCCTTACAGGCCTGTTAGGATGCAGCTTGCAAGGCCCCATCCTCATTGTGTCTGATTCTGTAGATGCAGGGTAGAACGTGAGAATTTACATTTTTGACAAGTTTCCACACGACGCTGATGCTGCCACACCTGGGGAACCAGGGCTTTTACTTTTGCCTGTGCCTTTCTTCAGGCCCAAATGCCACGTTCGAAATCCCCTGAAGAATCCTTCTGATGTGACAGCTGTGGCTGCCAGCACTAAGCTGGGTGTGAACAGTGCAGCCTGCTGCCCTGGGAGGGAGCCGATCCAGTTGTTGAAGCAATTTTACATTCACCCATTACCTGCCCTCAGCCTCAAAGCATGTTCCGGTTCACAGTGCTTGGGCTCTTGAGTAGAGGGGCATGTCCAGTGTTTCCTGTGTCAGGTTGCTGTTCCGTTGTCTGTTTAGTTTCTCTCTCAGTGCAATAGCATCCTATCTTCTAAAATTCCCTTATGTCTTGGGGTGCCTGGGTGGCTCAGTGGGTTAAGCCGCTGCCTTCGGCTCAGGTCATGATCTCAGGGTCTGGGATCGAGTCCTGCGTCAGGCTCTCTGCTCAGCAGGGAGCCTGCTTCCTCCTCTCCCTCTCTCTGCCTGCCTCTCTGCCTATTTGTGATCTCTCTCTGTCAAATAAATAATAAAATCTTTAAAAAAAAAAAGAAAGTTAAAATTCCTTTACGTCTCTAGCTCAGTAATGACATCAGTAGCCTTCCTTGCTGTTTTTGTTGTCATCATGTTGTTGTATAGTCTCACTGTTGATTGATGTTGTTTTTGTTGTTGTTTTTATGATATTTCAAGGGGAGCTAGATAGGACAGAGCAATAAAATCGTTCAGGTTTAGTCTGCTATATTGAATCGGATGTCCAGAACATTAGAGTAACAGTAAAAACAGAATGATACAATTGCAGTAACACAATACATGGTAAAAGTAAAAAAGGAATTTTAGTGACTATGATCTTAACATGTTGAGTTTATTTTTGGTAAATTATTAAAAGCGATTTTAAAGTTGAATTCTTGATTCATTTCTCAGATCGTCTTATTAGGCATAGAGCCTGTGCTTTAAGAGACACTGCCTATGCCATAATTAAAGAAGAACTTGATGAAGACTTTGAGCGGCTTTGTGAAGAAATTCAGGAGTCTAGGAAGAAGAGAGGTAGGAAAATGATGTGGCATCAGAAAAAAGATGCTTCCCATGTAGTGTATTGAGTCCTTTATATTAACCCTTCAGATAATTTTGAAATCTGGACATTTGACTTGATATCCCATGTCTATTTATAAGGTTGTAGCTCTTCCAAGTATGCCCCATCTTACTATCATGTGATGCCAAAGCAAAATTCCACCTCTGCCGGTGATAAAAGATCAGATCCAGAGCAGAATGAAAAACTCAAGACAACCAGTACTCCTGTGGCTTGCAGTACTCCTGGTAAGTGCCCTCGGGTAGCTTTTCCTTAATGAAACTAGCCTTTATTTTCTGCTGATGCCATTTACTTTCTCCTTAGTCTCCTCTATTTATATCGATGCAATAAATTAGTTTGATTTTGTTAATGTTAAGGCAACTTTGCAGTCTTGAAATAAATCCAGGTTTATATGATACACCACTTGCGGTCCCACTCACCATCACTTAATGCGGATTGACTGATTTGAAATTGATTTTCATTTCTATAAATTCTAGTCTATTTCCTCTTCCTCCTTATTCTTAGGGTATAACTCCAGAGGGTACTAACCTAGAGCCCATGGTTTTTCCCAAGGCCTGCCTTCCTTGGCAGGCTCTTCATTCCAGTTTCGGTTCTTTAAGCCCTGTGAATGCCCCAACTCTCTTCAGCAACTTAGACTCTCAGTTATTCATTTGTTTTTCCAGATTCTGTATCATAATTCCTCAGTGCCTTGTTAGATCTCAGATGCTTTTAAATAGAATTTTTAAAATTCTGTGTGTGTGTGTGTGTGTGTTGCTGGGGTTGGAACATTACGTATTGCATGCTTGTCCATCCTGGGATAAGTGGTTTGAAATTGGTGGAGTAAGCCTTCTTTTATAAAATGGGAGTTGGCAGCTGAGAAAGGGAGAAGGAGAAGGGCATAGGAGCAAGAGACCTGTACTACCAGATACTCTTGGTCAAACCAGCCTTGAGCAAGTAGATACATATATGGAAATTGAGCACATACAAATTGTCTCCTTTAAAACAGTCCATCCCTAGCTGTATACCCAGCAGGACTGCATATATTATGTTCGCTGAAAGACATGTACTTAGAACCAGTATTTATAATAGCGCCAAACTGGGACCAACCCAAATGTTCATCAACAATAGAATGGGGAAATATGGATTTATTATACAACGGTGAGAATGACTCAAATGCGAGCACATGCAACAGTGTGGGTGATTTTCCCAAACAGAATATTACAGTGTAGTTACTCTGTACCTGGTCCAGGCGGAATGTTTCAACTTTGTTTTCTCCATATGTGAAACACTGTTGATAATGGTAGCAAACCCGACCAGGTGAAAGTGAAATTTCAGGGGGTTGGTACACGATAAAGAGAAGAGTGCCTACTATGTGGTCCTACACAAGTGTAGGCCAGTTTTAGTCTTGCCGTGCCTCCAGTTCCTTCCTCATACTCCCACCACAGCGATTGTTGTAATAGAGTCATCAGACAGTTCGTGTCATCGCCCTCCTTAAAGTTATTCTGGATAAAATCCACACTCCTTGGAATGACACGGTATTGCCACGTGTTATCTCCTGCCTTCTCACAGTACTTGCTACCCTTCTTGTTGTGTTCCAATCGTAAAAAAAATTACAGCAGTGTCTCAAATTCTCTACCTTCTTAGATCGCAGGAGGTATTTCCCGCCCCCCCCAACTTGCTTAGACCTTGGGAAATTTTCCAATTGTCCAATGTTCTTTTATCCTTTTTCTTCAAATTCTTTGAAGCTCAGCTGAAGAGAAAAATCCGCAAAAAGTCAAAGTGGTACTTGGGCACCATAACAAAACGAAGGAGGATTTCACAGGTGAAAGATGAGAGCCAGAATGTCACAGATGACAAAATTGAGAGTGATACAGAGGAAAATCAAGATACAAGTGTAGACCACAATGAGACTGGAAACACAGGAGAGTCCTCAGTAGAAGAAAATGAGAAACACCAAAATGCCTCTGAAAGCAAAATAGAATTGGGGAATAACAATTCAAGTGCCTGTGGTATTGAGAACGAACTTGAAGAATCTGGGAAGACCACAGCATGCACAGAAGTGAGGAAAGATAAAATTGTTTGCAATGGAGAGGCTTCTGGTTCTCAGATAATAGATATTTCTGATGAAAATGAGGCAAAAGGTAAGTCTTACTCAAGCAACTTACTAATTTTAATTTTAAAAGATGTTTTAGGGCACCTGGGGGGCACAGTCTGCTGAGTGTCTGTCTGACTCTTGGTTTCAGCCCGAGGTGGCAATCTCAGGTTCGTGAGGTAGCTCCGCACTCAGCTCAGTCCGCTTGGGATTCTCTCTGCCTCTGCCCCTCCCGCTCAAATTCTACCCCTCTCTCTCAAATAAATACATAAATCTTCCAAAAAAAAAAAAAAAAAAAGCTCACTCAAAGTTTTTAAATGACAATTACCATCTCAGTTTATTATTTTTCCTTGTCTTTCAGAATGCAGGTGTTAATTAGGAAAAATAGCAGTTTCCTTACTTGATAACTATAGAACTTGTAAATCACTGTCGTTAAAAGCACAAGGTGGCATCAAATAGACCTGGATTTGAGTCCTAGTCTCTACTTAGTAACTTGTGACCTTGGACAAGGTTTTGACCAATCACTATCGGTTTTCTCTTCTGTAAAATTGGGGTAGATAGTGGTCAGGTAATGAAATATTTTGAAACTTGAATAAAATAATCCATCTAAAGCATGTAGCAAAGTGCTTGGCTATACAGTTTTCAAAAACTGGCAGGATAGCCTCTTCTTTTTAAGCAAACTCAGCAGTTTTCTGTAGTTCTGGCTGAGTGATATAGAACAAATGTTACTCACCCCCATCATTGCTCTGTTTCTATTGTAGGTTAAGTCCAAGATTATTTATATTTATTCTAATGATCTTTGCACCAAAGGTTTTCATTTAGAATTGTCTTCTGTCTGGATCTTCTTGGATCCTTAGCAGTAGATTTGTTTGGATTTTGGAAAAGTCAAACAAGTAAAAAGCAAAAAGAAGAGTAACAGTGTAAAAATTTATTTTGGTCAGAAACAAGTATTGATGATGAGACTGTTTTTTGTTTTGTTTTGTTTTGTTTTAATTTATTTTTTATTTATTTTCAGCATAACAGTATTCGTTATTTTTGCACCACACCCAGTGCTGCATGCAGTCCGTGCCCTCTATAATACCCACCACCTGGTGCCCCGACCTCTCACTCCCGCCCCTTCAAAACCCTCAGAGTGTTTTTCAGAGTCCATAGTCTCTCATGGTTCACCTCCCCTTCCAATTTCCCCCAACTTCCTTCTCCTCTGTATCTCCCCATGTCCTCCATGCTATTTGTAATTCTCCACAAATAAGTGGTTATATGAGAATTGACTCTCTCTGCTTGACTTATTTCACTCAGCATAATCTCTTCCAGTCCCATCCATGTTGCTACAAAAGTTGGGTATTCATCCTTCCCTATAGAGGCATAATACTCCATAGTGTATATGGACCACATCTTCCTTATCCATTCGTCCGTTGAAGGGCATCTTGGTTCTTTCCACAGTTTGGCGACCATGGCCATTGCTGCTATAAACATTGGGGTACAGATGTCCCTTCTTTTCACTACATCTATATCTTTGGGGTAAATACCCAGTAGTGCAATTGCAGGGTCATAGGGAAGTTCTATTTTTAATTTCTTGACGAATCTCCACACTGTTCTCCAAAGAGGCTGCACCAACTTGCATTCCCACCAACAGTCAAAGAGGGTCCCCCTTTCTCCACATCGCCTCCAACACATGTTGTTTCCTGTCTTGCTAATTTTGGCCATTCTAACTGCTGTAAGGTGATATCTCAATGTGGTTTTAATTTTAATCTCCCTGAGGGCTAGTGATGATGAACATTTTTTCATGTGTCTGATAGCCATTTGTATGCATTGGAGAAATGTCTTTTCATAACTTCTGCCCATTTTTTGATATGATTGTCTGTTTTGTGTGTGTTGAGTTTGAGAAGTTCTTTATAGATCCTGGATATCAACCTTTTGTCTGTACTATCATTTGCAAATATCTTCTCCCATTCTGTGGGTTGCCTCTTTATTTTCTTGACTGTTTTCTTTGCTGTGCAGAAACAAGTATTGATGATGAGACTGGTGTTTTTTCAGTGGCTTAATAATTATGAGCAATTATTTTTCTAGGACTTCCTTGAAATGAGTTCTAGTGTGTTTGAAAAATCATAGCAGAGTAGACAGAGTATAGCCTTTTCAATGTGGATATTTTATTTTATTTTACTTTTTTTTTTTTTTTTTTTAAGATTTTATTTATTTGACAGATCACAAGTAGGCAGAGAGGCAGGCAGAGAGAAAGGAGGAAGCAGGCTCCCTGCTGAGCAAAGAGCCCGATGAGAGGCTCCATCCCAGGACTCTGGGATCATGACCTGAGCTGAAGGCAGAGGCTTTAACCCACTGAGCCACCCAGTCGCCCCTCAATGTGGATATTTTAAATTTTAATCCTGTGGCTGTATAATATAGTATGTTTTGTTTGGATTCAGAATTGTTTTATTTTTCTTCTATCATTATTTTTTTTTAAAGGACACTAAAGGGGGACAGGTACTTGTTTACATATCAGCAGATTTGGGTTCTTGTTCTGGCTCTTATAATAATTAGGTACGTTGATCTTTTAAAAAATTCCTTCACCTCTCTTGGCTTCATTTTCCTTATCAGTGAGTAAATTATTCTAGCTCAGAGATAGGCAAACTTTTTCTGTAAAGGGACAGATGGTAAATATTTAGTGATAACAGTCTCTGTCCCAGCTACTCAACCCTGTTAGAAAAGCCACATTGACACACATGTAAAATGGGCATGGTTGTGTTCTAATTAGACTTTTTACCCATAGGGCATATTGGGCCTATCGATGGCAGTTTGCACCTCCCAGATTACTGAGGTCCCTTCCAGCTTTTACATTCTAGGACTGTTGTGCCAAACTAATTTAGTGCTGAGGATCCTTTGAAAAACTCCGTTTGAAGAGTAAATTTTTTTTTTTTTTTTGAGAGTAGAAGTGGTAGCATCTTAATCTTACAGCAGAGCCAATAAACCAGAGTTGGTGATTATGTTTTAGTAAGTATGTCCTGCCTAATGTGTACTTTAAACATAATGTCTGTGAACCATGTAATAATTACTAAACTTTTCATTCTAGAAATGTGTGTTCTGCGAATGACTCGAGCCAGACGTTCCCAAGTAGAACAGCAGCAGCTCATCAGTGTTGAAAAGGCTTTGGCAATTCTTTCCCAGCCTACACCCTCACTTGTTGTGGACCATGAACGACTAAAAGTATGTAAATTGAAATTGTAATGCTTTCATTGTGCAGATTAATAACAGAGCCCACCAAAAATGAATTTGGGATAGAATGTTTTATCAATCTGACATGCAGTAAATAATGATCTTTAGTAAAAGGATGAACTTAGTATAGAATAATTTTCATAAAAGCAGTATTTGGAGATGTCTAGTCTGTTGATATTCTGGTTTTTAACATACTTATCTGCATTACTGATCCTGTACATTTTTTAAAATTAATTTCTTTAGAGACAGAGGGTGAGCATGGTGGGTGGGGAGAGGGAGAGAATCTCAGACAGACTCCCCACTGAGCCTGGAGCCCGTCGCAGGGCTCAATCTCACAGTCTGTGAGATCCCGACCTGAGCCAAAACCAGGAGTCAGATGCCCAACCAACTGAGCCACCCAAGTGCCCATATGCATTGTTTTTTCACCATCACCAGTGAACATTTAGCTGGTTTTTACTCAATCATAATGGCTTTTTTGTTTTGTTTTGTTTTGTTTTGTTTTGTTTTGTTTTTGTTAACTGAGAGGTAATGGCATATCCTTGTAGGCCCAGACTTAAGGAATCACAGGAATCTAGTGAGTCCATTTCAGTCCTTAAACACTGAGCAGATGGAGTTTTATAAAGTTCTTATAAAGATGGTTCTTTATAAGAAAAAGAACCAGGATGCCTGTGTGGCACAGTCTGCTAAGTGTCCCACTCTGAGTTTTGGCTTAGGACATGATCTTCGGGTCTTGAGATAGAGCCTCACGTCAAGCCCCACCTTGGGCTCCGCATTCAGCAGCGAGTCTACTTAAGTCTCTCTCCCTCCCCTTGTGCCCCTCACTCACACATTCACTCTCTCTCGCTCTCTCTTTCTCTAAAATAGATAAATAAGTCTTTAAAAAAAAAAAAGGAGTAATAAGGTGGCTCATCATTTATGTACTATCTCCTTTGTTTCACATTATAATGTAATTGCATTGCCTTAAAATACCCTGCAAAAATGTTGCTTTTTTTTTTTTTATTAATCTAGTTTGAGCTTATATTTTAATTTGTCTCCAGAGATTTATGGCTAAAATTGCGATTGGCTACCTCCTCCGCTATAGTCTTTTTAGGTTGGGAGTTACCTAAGGCAGAGATCAGGACCACAGGATGATGGTTATGTTAGCTACTGCTAAGTATCAGAGGATACTATGTCTCATCAAATAATTGGTCTGCCCTCTCTCCGGTTTATATGCTAAAAATTGCCCAAATCTTCAAAATTAAAATATCTCATGGAATTTATCTCTCACATTTGTAAACATTCATGTTTTCTTTTAGAATCTTTTGAAGACTGTTGTTAAAAAAAGTCAAGAATACAATATTTTTCAGTTGGAAAATTTATATGCAGTTATCAGCCAGTGTATTTATCAGCATCGCATGGACTATGACAAAACAACACTTATCCAGGTAAAGTAATATATATAAGAAATTATAAAATTATTAGATGTTTTAAAGACCATTTTTAATATTTGGACTATGGATTATTTCTAGATACAACCAAGTTCTGTACTTTTTAAAATCTAGCACTTCACTGTTATGTTTCTTCAATAAACATTGGAACTATCGTATCAGTAGACTATGAAAAAATCTGTTTTGTGTGTGTGTTAATGAAGATACACACCTCTTTTTCAGGATAGACTTAAGACAGACCTATGTCTCTTTACTTAATCTTGCTTTGTAGTGGGCATTAATACTAATTTTTAAAAATAGATATTGGATAATAATAGTATAGTATAATATATCTGTAACAATGTAGTATTACATATCTATAATATGTTTACTATGTGTCTATAGTATGATGTATTAGTAGGTACCTACTAATGTACCTACTAGTATATACATAATAATTATTATTCCTATTAAGTATACTGTGGAACCTACATAGTACGATAGGTATGTAATATTAACACCTATAAATACAAAATATTAGTATCTGGAACTACACTAGTGCCTTAATTATAACTATTTGAACTTAAGATGAATGCATCTCAGACGTATTTCAAAGGGATTTAAATTATGAAGTCCCATTGGTGATATCAGTTTATGTGATAGTCATAAATACTGACCTAAATTTCTATTTTAACTCTCAGATATATACATGGGTTAATATTCTTGAGGTTGTTGATGTAAAAAAAAAAAAGCAATAGAGTAATGTTTCTTTAACTTTTTTCATACTGAAAGTTACTGTTTTTCCTTTTTTACCCTTTATCCAGAAAATGGAGCAAGAGGTAGAAAACTTCAGTTGTTCCAGATCATGATGACCTGGTATTGAATATTCTTTATATTCAGTTGCTATTTAAGTCACCGTTGCCATGTCCGTGTAACTGATGGAAGATGAAATCCTGCATCTTTAAGGAAAAGATTAAAATAGTAAATAAAAATATTTAAACTTTACTGGTATTTATGTACATGTGTAAGATATATTACAGCTATAGCTGTTAAATATTGGAAGTTTGATTAAACAAGGCATTGTAGTAATAGTAATTCTGTAGCGTATTGGTAGTTGAAATGTATGGCCAGCTCTTAATAAAAGTTATTTTGCTAACTGATGTTTTATGGCACTTAAGAGTAATTAGTGACATTGACATTTTTTTGTTTTAGGCACTTTTAAGGTTTTTCTTTCCTAAAAATATTGTCTTGTATCAGACTAAAAAACTGACTTAAGTATCGTGTCTTTGTGTCTTTGCCATCCTTTTGTCCCTTTTTTTCAGTGTCCATCTCCCATTTGCTTTTAGCTTTCTCTCCCTATTTACTTAAAGGCCAGGGTTCAAGTCATCTGTGGGAAGGCCCCTGAACAACTTGTGTACTTGAATGTCAAAATTTAGATAAAAAGTTTTATGATTCTAATTTGGGTTAATAAAGATTTTAAATATTTTTTGGTTTATTTTTGTGATTATACATGCAGCAAATGTATTAATAACTATTTTGTTAAATATCTTTTTAATAGCACAAAGGTTTTATATTTGAAAATTATATCTTTCTAAATTTGTGTTTAGGTTATATTCTATAGATAGCTTTTATATATAATTATATAAATATAAATATTATAAATTTTGTATTAATGATACCAAAAATACATTTCTTTCTTAAAGCAATAAAGTCATTCACTGCCATGCATATTCTGTTGTTTTGTTTTTTCACAGAGATATTCTAATATTAGTTTGTAAAATAGTTGGAAACTTCCTTCAAAAGGAATAGGAGATAATGATCTCATATGAGAGATTCTGGATTCTAACACTGTTTCAGAGTTGAGTTGCCTTTTGTTGTTTATCTGGATATTGTATTTAAAGCCTTATAGAAGTTAGTAATTTAGATACCTTAATTAATAGATATCCTCTTACATAATGCATAAAGCAATGGGGTACTGTAAAACCTTAAAGTGTGTATTTCTGTACTTACGTATACACACATACTCATTTTTATTGAAGATTATAACTCCAGATACATCTTTTGTAACTAGGATTTTATTTTGTATGTACAGCTTCTGTTATAAATTTTATATGTTATAAAGGTGAGAATTGTTTCTCAAACTTGTTTCTTTTTTTTTTTTTTTTAAGATTTTAAAATTTATTTGACAGAGAGATCACAAGTAGGCAGAGAGGCAGGCAGATAGAGAAGAGGGGAAGCTGGCTCCCCACCAAGCAGAGAGCCCGATTCAGGCCTCGATCCCAGGACCCTGAGATCACGACCTGAGCCGAAGGCAGTGGCTTAACCCACTGAGCTACCCAGGTGCCCTCAAACTTGTTTCTATTTCTTCATTATTTTAAAATATCCCAAAGATAACCCAGTGCAAAACAAATACAAAATCTGTTTTGTTACTACGCATAGTTTAAAATGCTGTTGACACTGGAATGTTGATATGTATACGTTCATTAGCTACAAAGACAAGTGTGCTTCCTGTACTTTTCATGATGTACTGTCTACAGACATGGAAGTAGTATGTATACATTTCGTATGTAGACTTTCAAAAAAATCATGATGAAATTGCAGGCCGAGAATGTTTAACATTTTTTTTGCTTAAAAGTGCAATCAGTCTATAGTACTTAAGGCAAGAAAAAGAAATAAAAGGCATCCAAATTGGAAAGAATGAAATAAAGCTATTCATGAATGGCATGATTTTATGTGTACAAAATCCTAAAGAATTCACAAAATATCTGTTAGAACTAATAAATTCAGTAACGTGGCAGGGTATAAGATCAGCATAAAAATCCATTGTATTTCTGTACAATAGCAATGAACAATCCAAAAATAAAATTAAGAGAGTAATTCCTTTTACAATAGCATCTAAGATGATAAAACATCTTAGAATAAATTTAACCAAGTACGTCTAAGACTTGTACACTAATGGTACCAAGTGTTGCTGAATGAAATTAAGACCTCAAGAAATGAAAAGACATCCTGTATTCGTGTATTAGAAGACTTAATGTTGTCCCAATGGTAATATCCACCAAAGCAATCTGCAGATTCAATGTAATACCTATCAAAATCGCAGTGGCTTTTTTTTTTTTTTTTTTTTTTTTTTGCAGATTTGGAAAAGTCAGTAGCATAAAGGAATTGCAAGGGACCCTGAATAGCCAAAACAATCGTGAAAAAGAAGAGAAAGTTAGTAGACTCATACTTCCCAATTCTAAAAGTTACACAAGTTACATCAATAAAACAGTGTTGTATTGGCATAGAGGATAGATACAAGATCAAGAGAATTGAGAGTCCAGAAATAAATCCGTTAATCTATTGTCAATTGATTTTTTAAAATAATGTCCAAGACCATTCAATGGGAGAAGAATAGTGTCTTCAACAAATGGTGTGCTGGGAAAGCTGGCTAGCCACACACAAAAGAATGCGGTTGGACCTCTGCCTCACACCATATACAAAAATGAACACAAACGGATCAAAGACCTAAATTTAAGAGCTAAAACTATAAAATCTTTGGAAGAAAACAAGGACAAATCTTTGCCTTTGAATTTGGCAATGATTTCTTAAATGTGGCAAAAAACCCCCACTAGCAACAAAAGGAAAAGTAGATAAATAAGACTTCATCAAAATGAAAAGCCCACTTTTCTCTTTTATAAATACTGTCAAAGGACTATTAAAGCTCAACAACCAAAAGGTAACTCAGTAATAGGGTTGTTTTTGATGACTTAACAATTTTGAGGTATTTGGAAGACACCTCTCTGTTGAAAGTAGTCTGTTTTTCTCCTGATTCGAGTGGGATTATGGGTTTTGGGGGGGAAGACGACAGAACTGAAGTGGTTCTATCAGGTCGCATGCTGCCAATGTGATTTATGGCTGTTGACGGACCTTGATCACCTGGCAGAACTAGTGTTTCTCCAGTCGCCCCTGCGAAATCGCTTTTCCTTGCCTCTCAGTACTGTACTCCGGAAGATCACTGTGCACAGCCTACTCATAAGCATGGGGAAGCTCTTCTGTTCCCCCTTCTGCCTTTTTTAAAATCTGATTTTATGAGGGATCCTGATAGGTATACACTGTGGGATTAATTGAGGGTATATCAGATTTACTTGTCTTCTCCCCACTACCCTCTCAACCACACATACACAGTAGTTTTTTGCAATTGAGTCCCACTTCTTGCCAAAGGATATTGTGGGGCTAAAAACTCACTCTGTATTAGGACATGGAGGCGAAGATAGTCAGTTGGCCTCCTAATATCCATTCTCTCATTCCTTATAGCAACACCCTCAGCAACCTGTCCTGCTGGAAAATAATATTTTCTTCCATTGCGGCAAAATGTGGCTATGAGACCACAGGAGATACAAAGGGAAGTGTGCACAATTTCTAGGAAACCTGCTGAGAAGGAAGGGGGTGAGAACACTTTCCATCTTTATGTGCTTTCTTTTACCTGCTGCCTAGTGTGTGTGTGTGTGTGTGTGTTTCATGTATATGTGTGTGTGTGTGTGTGTGTGTGTGTATGTGTGTGTGTGTATATATATATACATATATATATAATGGCTGGAACTCCAGAAGCTGTCTTGGACTGTGAGGTGACCTTAAAGATGGAACCCATGCCCTACTTCATAAAAGTATATGAAGAAAGAACCTGGCTTATAATAACTTCAGGGGATTGTGATTCAAGTGCTTAACTATATCTGGACTTCTTAATTGAAAGACACTTTCTTGTTTAAACTGCTGTTAGGTGGGTCTCTATTATTGATAACGGAATGCAATTCTTAGCCACCAAAGGCATAGAGGATACATAAAGAATCGGTACTTAAGGTCTTGAAAGGTCTTATTCAGGACTTGGTGCTCATAGGAAATGAAAGCTAAAATACAGAGCCAGTGAGTCCTTGAGTACACAGGTGGCATGATCAAATGAACTGGAAAGATTTTCTTAGATGGTCTAGAAAAGTGACAGGCTAGAGGCAAGAGAGTCCAAAAGAACCTCTCAGAGGCAAAAGAAGGCTTAGGCCTTATTTGGTAAGACGGCACACGTTACAGATAATTCCATAGTTGTAAAGATGAACTCCTAGGGGATTTTTTTGAGGATATTGACAATAATAAGAGTTGTCAGTTTTAGGGATGAGTTGAATATAGTTGGAAATAACTTGGTTTTCAGGTAATATAGGGATGCCAGGAAGCAGAAAGGAATACAGCCTTTGTAGTCCCTGCTTGTCACATAACTTTTGTGAAAAGCAGCCATCCAAAAGATATCTTCATCCTAAACCCTGGAATCTGTAAGTATCTCCTCTGAAACAAAAAAGAGGGGGTCTTTAGATATAATTAAGGACCTTGAGATGTGGAGATTGTCCTGGATTATTTGTGTTGAACCTTAAATGCAATCATGTATCTTTATGGAAGGGAGAACAGAGGGAGAATTTAGAAGATCTTAGAGGATGTGACCATCAAGTCAGAGATGGGCATCATGCGGCCACAAGCCAAGAAAATGCTGACAGCCCACCACCAGGAGCTGGAAGAAGCAAGGAGCAGATTCTCTACTCGTTCCTTCAGAGGAATGCAGCCCTGCCAACACTTTGATTTGAGCCTGGTGACCCTGATTTTGGACTTCTGGCCTTCAGAATTGGAGGGGTGATGTAATTGTCTATAAGGAATGATGGTGAGAAGAGCCTATTTCCTTGAGATGAGTTTTCCTCAGGAAATAAGTTTGTCATATGAGGGTAGGATGGGGAAGGAAAGAAGAGGGGTTCTGAATCAATTTTATAGGGGGAGGAATTTCTCGCCTTGGAGGAGTGCTTTAAGTTTCAAAGCAAAAGGAATAGTTTCTGCTTTCTTTTGGGCTTTGGTCAGAAGTTAGGGCACGTTTGGAACAGGGCATACATAGCAGGTTGCAAAAATACTTTACTCTTAACCGAGGGGACCAATGATGGCCATTTCACTGAATCACATATGGATTTCTTTGTCACCTCAGCACCATCCCATGCCACAGAGCACATCTTTCCTGAAACAGTTTTTGTTTTTGTTTTTCCCGCCTGCTGTAACACTACACTCATACGGTTTTCCCTCCAGATTCCAGGACTGCTTTTTTATTTATTTTGCCTTTTGCCTTTTTGATGGCCCTTCTCTATCCTTGACCTTCATATTGTTCTCCAGAACTTGGTCCTCAGCTCTCCTCTCTCTTCACTCCTTCCCGGCTCTTAAGGCTTTAAATACTACCTGTGTTTCAACAACTCCCAAGTGTGTATCTCCAGTCCATAATCCCTTTCCTGAACTACGGACTAACAGCATACCTTGATCTTTCCCGGAAATCCGCTGTTCCTTCAGAATTCCCATTATCAATAAAATGCCACTACCATCCATCAAATGCTAAAGCCAGAAACCTAAAGCTTCCTCCTTCAGCTTCCAGTCCATCACCAAGTCCTGATTTTCTGCCTCCCACATACCTCTCCATTCTGTTTCTTCCACTAGCTCTCTCAACTCATAATCACGTGATGATGCTCCTGCAAGAACTTCTTGGTTGGCCCTGCTTCTCTTCTTGCCCCTACCAGCCATTCTCCATTCAGTTGTCCAGATATTCTTTTAAGGATCTTAGATCTGGGATATCATCAGGGCTTCCCCTTGCAGTTCCTTATGGCTCCTGCCTACCTCTCAGCTTCATCTCCCCACTCTTTTGGTCTACAACACTCCAGCCACTCTTAGCCTTTTTTCAGTTATTTTTTCCCACCTCTGGGCTTTTTCATATGCTACTCGGTTTGTCTAGAATGTCCTTCCCTCCACCACTGCATGTCTGACTCCTACTCCCATCCTCCGTTTCTCAGCATAAAAGTCATCATCTTAGAGAAGTTTTCCTGATGCCCCTTCAATATAAATGAGATTTCCTATTTTAATCTTCTATTTTTTTTTTAGATTTTTTTTTTTTTAATTTATTTACTTGACAGAGATCACAAGCAGGCAGAGAGAGAGGAGGAAGCAGGCTCCTGGCTGAGCAGAGAGCCCGATGCGAGACTTGATCCCAGGACCCTGGGACCATGACCTGAGCTAAAGGCAGAGGCATTAACACACTGAGCCACTCAGGTGCCCCTAATCTTCCATTTTTAATACCCAGTATTCGTACATGACATTTTTCACAATTTGTAACTATATATTTTATAGTGTTTCCGTAACATTTGTCTCACGGTGAGATTATAGGCTTTTTAAGTCAAGAACTATTTATTTTGTTTTATGATTTTTATATATATATATATATATTTTTTTTAAGATAGTATTTATTTATTTAACAGAGAGAGCAGCAGCAACAGAGGGAAAGGGAGAAGGAGACACCCTACTGAGCATGGAGCCCGATGCAGGACTCCATCCCAGGATCCTGTGATCATGACCCAAGTCAAAGGCAGACACTTAACTGACTGAGCCACCAGGCACCCCTATTTTGTTTTATGATCATAGATCCAGCACTTACATAATGTGCACAGCTAACACTAAATAAATATCAGTTGAGTTGACCAAATGCCTGGGTGATAGAAAAGGAAATCTGGACATAAGGAGCAGAATAGGAAGATCTGAAGTTGACAGAAAATGGAGGCCCGTGGGGGTTACAGTGAAGGGAACCCCATACCTCAGAAAAAGTAGGGTCTAGCTAACAGCATCTAAGTTTTAAAAAGATACAAAATGTTCTTGATTATATTTTTAGAAGCTGCTTCTCTTAGATTTCTACAGCTCCAGGACTGTAAAAGAACAGATTTTGGGGGCACCTAGGTGGCTTTGTTGGTTGAGCATCCCAACTCTTGGTTTTGTCTCAGGTCATGATCTCTAGGTCATGGGATCAAGCCCGCATTGGGCTCTGGGTGAGGAGTGTGCTTGAGGATTCTCTCTCATTCTCTGCAACCCCCACCCCATTCGCTTGCACATGTTCTCTCCCTCTCTCTCTCTTAAATGGATAAATAAATCTTAAAAAGTGAAAAGAGATTTTCACTTCAATGTGCTAACAGTTAATTGTCCACAGAGCGGGCATTCTCATGAAACTGAAACCCATCTGAGGACTGTATCTCAGCTTTGCAGCCGGTGTCCAGGTCACCAGCACACTGACTGGGGAGTGACTGGAAGACTGTGGGGTTTTTCATTTTTTGTTTTTCACTAGCTCTGGAGTATTTACATATATAAAATAATATTTACATATTTAATAAAAATTATATTCATGCATAAAAATATATCACTGATATGTAATTAAATTGTTTCATGTATATTTTAAAATTATGTTTATATATAAATGTTGATGAGAGAGCAGGATCAAAGTTTTGAATTAAGAACAGATGGATTTTACTGGCTGAGATTGTTTTGGTTGCAAGCAACAGAAATTCTCTCTGGCTAACTTTAGCAAAAAGGCATATTTTTAAAATGTTTTAAGTTACCTCAGAACAATCAAAAGTCAGTGGAGAGAATCATGGCTGCTCCAAGCTTTTGCAGGAGTTCTTAAAATAGTCGTTATTAATTAATGTAGCACAACAAAGACACCATGCTTACTGATTCCATTTGATTTTTTTAAGGACTTACTTATTTTTTAGAAAGGGAGAGAACATGAGCAGGGGGAGGGGTGGAAGCAGAGGGAGAAGCAGACTACCCGCTGAGTGCAGAGCCAGGAAAAGGGGGAGGGGCTCAATCCCATAACCCTGAGATCCTGACCTGAGCCGAAATCAGGAGTCTGAAGCTCCACTGACTGAGCCACCCAGGCACCCCAATTCCATTTCAGATTTCAAAGTGCCCCCCATCAAAGAATTGAATTGGTTTTGATATTCACCCTAGCTATGGCCAGAGGCCAGGGCCACATGATTCCGACATTGTTAAAATCACCATTTCGGGGCGCCTGAGTGGCTCAGTGGGTTAAAGCCTCTGCCTTCGGCTTGGGTCATGGTCCCAGGGTCCTGGAATCGAGCCCCACATCGGGCTCCCTCTGCTCAGCGGGGAGCCTGCTTCCCCCTTTCTCTCTGCCTGCCTCTCTGCCTACTTGTGATCTCTGTCTCTGTCAAATAAATAAATAAAATCTTAAAAAAATAAAGTAAAATCACCATTACAAGGAAGGGCAAAACCAAACGGCACCCCAAGAGTTGTCTGTCATATAGGTTAACAAAGTCACAATTTACTGACATAATTTCTTTTTTTTTTTTAAGATTTTATTTATTTATTTGACAGACAGAGATCACAAGTAGGCAGAGAGAGAGGAGGAAGCAGGCTCCCCGCTGAGCAGAGAGCCCCATGTGGGGCTCGATCCCAGGACCCTGGGATCATGACCTGAGCTGAAGGCAGAGGCTTTAACCCACGGAGCCACCCAGGGGCCCCTACTGACATAATTTCTAATCTGTGTTTGGGTCCATCCTTTGATACATACGGTGAACTTTCATGTTGTATGCAGTATATACCCAGTATCTGACTTAATCCTTACAAAGACCCTAGGAGGTAAAAATCTGTATTATTTTTATTTTACAAATGAAATGGATAGATGAGGTCATCTCAATTTCACACACACGTGGCAAAAGCAGGACCCTACTAGGTGTGTGTGATTGAAACCTACTTACGCACCTCCCCTAACCAGACACTGTGGTGCCCTATTCGTGCAGTCTTGGCACTCAACATTCTTTTTTTTTTTTTTTTTAAGATTTTATTTATTTATCAGAGAGAGAGAAGGGGAGAGAGCGAGCACTGGCAGGCAGAGGCAGAGGGAGAAGCAGGCTCCCCGCTGAGCAAGGAGCCCGATGTTGGACTCGATCCCAGGACGCTGGGATCATGACCTGAGCCGAAGGCAACTGCTTAACCAACTGAGCCACCCAGGCATCCCGGCACTCAACATTCTGATGTGTGCCATTGGTAACCTCCTGCCAACACCTTGACCCCACCTGAAGATGACTTCACAGGCCGTGCTGCATGTGGGCTGGGAGTGACAGAAAGTACAACATCCCTGGGAATAGCTACCAGAGAGGCTGATGAATAATAACACCCTAGCTCCCTTGCCCCTACACTTTGTCGCTAGTCTCCACTGGGGTTGGGCCCTAGATCTTGAAACCGCAGTCTCTATTAGTGGCTTCCTTCCCTGTCTTGCTTCTTTCCCCCATCTGTACTTCTTGGCACCACATCCCAAATAACCACTTGCTCTTGCATCCTTTATTCAGGGTCTACCTTAGGGAGAACTAAATCTATGACACTCCCTTTATAAAGTAAAAGTAGAAAAATATGAAATTCCCTAAACAACTACACATTTTTTTTTTGTTTCTCAGCTAGTATTGAACCTCACAAAGCAGCATTAATTTCCTCAGTATTGTGACAGCTTAACAATTTTCAAATGCATTCCCATTTCACAGATTGTCTTAATTATTTTGTAGCAATGTTAAATTATGTCTCTATTCTGTTTTCAAGAGGAAAAATCTGGAAGCTTCATGTTTGGGCTATGTAATTTTAGTATGCAAAGGTTGGAAATGAAATCACTACATTTGAGCAGTCAACCCTGCCAACATCCGAGCTCTGGCTGAGAGTCAGAGAACAACACTTAACATGCAGTGAGAGGGCTCTTGGAATACCACTACCTTCAGACCGCATGCCAAATCAAAGTGATTTAAACATCCAAAATATATGGGACTAAAACAGTTACTGGATCAAAGAGTGCCAAACATGGGCACCCTGGACATGCAGACATTGTGAGCTACAAATACTGGTTTAAAAGACCATTGTGAAACTTCAACTTGCTTAAAGATTGACTTGGGAGAGAAAAGGAGGGGCCTGTTGCTGTAGATAATGTATTCATGAAATAATTTGGAAACTGATTACGTGTGATGAATCTTAATTGCAGCTATTTACCGTGGTGAACATTGAGGAAAATCAAGGTCTTAAAAAAAGACACAAGCTTTTGCCTTAATTATTTAGGAAGAAAAATAAGTTACCCCAATCTTATGTTCTGTAATTATTTTTTTCATTCAATTTACATGTTTTATATTTAGGACCACAGCATATGTCTCTCTTCTGTGTCTTCCGTAAATTTTTCCTAAGTCTCCTTCCACACCCCACTAGGGAGAAAATGTAATTTACCATCATCACTCAAATGAATTGCCTGGTTTCTTCTGAACCTTCACCTCACAGCTGTTGCATGAAATAATAATCACTAAAATACAAGCTAAATGAAAATGTCTGTCCAAAATGACAGTTTTCTAATTTTTTACATGAAATAATCTTGCAGGAGAAAAAACAAAGATAACGTATTTTCTTTTATCTAAAAATAACTAATCTGGAAATACACCAAAAGGCTAATAGTGGTTGGGGGAACTGTAGATGGGTTCTTACCTCTGTTTTTGTTTTTTAAGTTTCTGAAAGTGATTATATTCCTTTGGTAATGAAAATATAAAAATTTTAAAGTTGCTTTTAAGCTGTAATTCTTAATTATGAAATGTGAGCTATCTAAAGGCAGGCAAAAATAAAAAACCCTTGTGTATCTAAACTGAAAAATTATGTATTTCTTATATGTTTATATTGTCCCTCAACTGTCTGGGCAAGTATATCTCAAACAAGTTATTAAGAGCCTACATATCTCTGCATGATCAGAAAAGAGGTGTGTAACATGCATAACATAAGCATAGCATTTTGTCACCTTGTCGGCTATAAACGACATAACCTCTCATCCAGCTATGAAACAGGAAGGAAATAAATGTGTAAGGAGGTAGGTAATAAAGTATATGACAAAACAGCTGAGAAATTAATGAGAAGCCCAAGCTAATTGGTCTATATTTTTAATTTATGACATTCATAATTAAAGTGAGATAATGATATAAAGCACATTACTAATGACAAGACACAAAACCAGTATGGTGTTATTAGGATATTTTAATTGTAGTCATGAAGGCAGATACTATGTCTGTTTTGCCCAATTAACATTTGCTGAATTTATGTATATGTGTACATACATACTATTATTGAGGACCTACTGTGTGCATTAGAAGAGAGAGAAAAATGAGATATGATCTCTGCCCCCTAAGAAATGTATAATAAGGTAAAATTACATGTTAAAACGCCTAAAGTGCCTCAGACCTCAGTTAAGAATTTAGGCTTGCCTTTACAGAAGAATGGTTTGTAGGTTGTGCTGTGGAATGGAGAAGGAAGGCCTGTAGGGTCAGACATGGGTTTCAGTCTTCTTGAGCATGATCTCCAAAAAAAAGATGCCTTTTGTTAAGGTAACATCACAGAGACATTTGCTGCTCACAAAATGTCCTCATGCTCCCCCACATTTCCTGTGATCAGGGCTAATCAAAGAGCTCTACGCAGAAGGGCCATGTGTCATTTGTAAACCGAAATATTTGATAGCTCATAGAAATCTCCTACCCGGGGCACCTGGGTGGCTCAGTGGGTTAAAGCCTCTGCCTTCGGCTCAGGTCATGATCCCAGGGTCCTGGGATCCAGCCCCACTTTGGGATCTCTGCTCAGCAGGGAGCCTGCTTCCTCCTCTCTCTCTCTCTCTGCCTACTTGTGATCTCTGTCAAATACATAAATAAAGTCTTTTAAAAAAGAAAAGAAAAAGAAATCTGTACCCACCCTCTCCCACCTCCCACCTGAGCAACCTAGAAGACAAGTATTCTTAAAGGTATAGCCAGAAAGAGGGAGCAGCCTAGAACCCCGAATAACCATTTGGCAAGAACTGATCCAAAGAGGTACTGAGAGCTATAAGGAAACTTGATGAATGAGAAATAAATCACGATATGTTAAACCAAGATTTGCATGCATCTGTTATAGCAGCATAGCCTTGTCTGTTCTGACAAATAGAATATAATCCTTTGGTGGTGGTTGAGTCTTGCCATGGAAAAATCAGTGTGAAAGTAAGACAGATCTGTTTTTTTTTTTTTAATTTTTTATTTATTAGAGAGAGAGAGTGCACAAGTGGGGGGAGGGGCAGAGGGAGAGGGAGAAGCAGACTCCCCTCTGAGCAGGGACCCCTCCCCACCATGCGGGGCTTGATTCCAGGACCCTGAGATCATGACCTGGGCTGAAGGCAGATGCTGACTGAGCCATCCAGGCACCCCCAGATCTGTGTGTGTGTTTTTTTAAATGGCCAAAAATTGTGTTTTTTTGTGCTGATGGTCTCTGTAAAGGAAAAGGCCTGACCAACCTCCTGCTCTAGCCAGGCTTCTGCAACCCAGCATTTAAACCCTCTGCTTCTACAGCTCATGGGACTTGAGTAAGGCAACCTTCTCGAACCTCAGTTTTCTAGTGTGGGAAAATGGAGGACATAGTGCTAATATTTATAGGATTGTTTTGAAAATTAAACTACATAGCAAAGCACCTTAGCTCAGGGCCTGGCAGGTTGAGGTGCTTTTATAAGAGTTGTTTTCCTCCCCTATGTTTTATCTGAAGCCACTGGTTCTCAACACTCACTTTACTTTAGAATCATTTGGTAAGCTTCAAAAAAAAAAAAAAAATCAGTGCTTATATCCCAACCTAAACCAAATAACCAGAATCTTTAGAGGTAGGAATGGTTGAAGAGGGCTGTTTTTTAAAAGCTACAGATGATTCTACTGTCTACCCTGGGTTGAGAACCATTTTCTTAGGCAACGTATAAGCAAAATGCTGTTTGATAACAGAATTTTTTCAAAAGTACCTTCAAAAAGTACATTGTATGGCTGCTTTTCCACAGAGTTGGAGTTTTAAAGAAGACTTATTTATAAAGGACAGATGAAAAGAGTCAGTCAGTAGTTACTGGATGCTCTCAGGGACTGAAGGGCATTCCGATAAGCAGAACTGTAGATAAGCACAGTGATGTTGCAATGGAAAGAACAGGCTGAAATGGGCTGAATTACTGCATCTTCCTCAGAACTCATGTGTTGGAAGTTCTAACCTAGTCAGAATGTGACTGTATTTGGAGATAGGGTCCGTGCAGAGGGAATTAAGTAAAATAGGGACATTAGGGTGGACCCCTCGTCCTATATGATTGTTGTCCTTTTTTTTTTTTTTTTTTAAGATTTTATTTATTTATTTGACAGAGAGAGATTACAAGTAGGCAGAGAGGCAGGCAGAGAGAGAGGAGGAAGCAGGTTCCCTGCTGAGCAGAGAGCCCGATGCGGGACTCGATCCCAGGACCCTGAGATCATGACCTGAGCCGAAGGCAGTGGCTTAACCCACTGAGCCACCCAGGCGCCCCATGATTGTTGTCCTTATAAGAGAGAAATGTGAACACGGAAAGTACAGAGGGAAGATGATGTGAAGACCCCGGGGAGAGGACAGCCATCTGCAAGTCAAAGAGAGAAACCTGGAAGAGATCTCTCTCACAACCCTCAGAAGGAAGTAATCCTGCCTTGACCTCCGGATCTGTGGCCTCCACAACTGTGAGAAAAATATATTTCTGTTGTGTAAGTACAACAGTGTCCTTGTGGTCTGTGGTATTCGTGATGGCAGCCCTAGCAAACGAATACACATAGGCTTACAGCGAAAGCGTGTGATGGGGTTTTGGTGAGTGGGTGGGAGAAACAGCCACCCACGTCCACTTCATTTAGAAATGTTCAGAAAGGAGATGGATTTTTACAGAGTCCTTGAACTTGTGTACTTCGACTGTTTGATGGGAAGGTAATTTAAAATATTAGAGAAGGCCGCCTGGGTCCAGGAAATGTGAATCATTGTGTCTGCTGGTCCAGAGCCATCTCCTGAAGGAACTGCTTTTGCTCGCAGTCTCTGTTGCCCACATAAAGCTGCCCCTTCCCCCTAAGACCGCCCAACTCTCCCGCCATGGCGGATTAGACTGAACTGACCTTTTAAGAAGAGATGTGCTGGACCAAGCAGATTCTCTCTGTAGATTTTGGAATTGGGACACTGAGAACCAGGCCATTTAGCTCTAATGAACAAAGCTGAACAGTCATATTAGACTCCAGGGCTCAGGCCACTTGGCTGGGTCATGTTCTAGAGGAGTCTTAAAAGGAGAGTCAAGGGAGGAGACGATGGCGTGAACATGGAGGAACAAACAGTAGCTTTGGCTTCTTTTATTGAACTGTCTTGAATGGGTTTCTGTACCACAGCCTGACGAGTACTAAGCAGAACAGCATGAAATCAACAGAGAAAATCAGGGCCAAGGTCTTGCCCTAAGAGGTCACCAAAAAAATCCGCCTACTCTCTCTCTCTCTGCCATGCAGATTCATAAGACTTTCAGGCTAGGAAGACCCTAGAGGGCAGTGTCAGCATTATCTTGGCCAATATTTTATGAAAAATTAAGGTAACAATTGTAATATTATCTCCATTTTGAAGATGAGTAAAAATAGAAGTTAAGAAACCTGCCTTGAGTCATGTAGTTTATTGTGGAAAGTCAATTACAAAAAGGGGCCACAATCGTTTACCCCTCCTGTAGCCTCCTCCTTTGAAGTGTGACTTTGCAGCTGCTCCCATCAAGAGGCGGCATCTGGGGCGCCTGGGTGTCTCAGCGGGTTAAGCCTCTGCCTTCGGCTCAGGTCATGATCTCAGGTCCTGGAACTGAGTCCTGCATCAGGCTCTCTGCTCAGCGGGGAGCCTGCTTCCCCCACTCTCTCTGCCTACCTCTCTGCCTCTCTGTCAAATAAACTAGTAAAAATTAAAAAATAATAATAAAAGAGGTGGCATCTGGGCAAGTCCTGTGACTTGCTATGACCAGTAGAATGTGGCAGGAATGACCGTGTATCCATTCTGAGGCTAGCCATAAGAAGTCTTAAACACTGCTTCTCAATTCCTTCGAACGCTGTGCACGCAAAGGAGTCCAGGCTACATTCTACTGGAAGATGAGAAACAGGTGGCCCATGACCGAGGCCATCCTACATGAGCCAGCACCTAGATGAGCCACTGACCATCAGCCAACTGCCAGCTACACGAACAAATCTCTTCTGGACCAGGCAGCCTCTGGACGACCCATCTGCTGACCACGGCGCATGAGTGAGTCCAGCCAAGATCAACCAAACCTGGATCAGCAAAACCGCCCAGCTGACCCACAGACTTATGAGCTAAATTAACTGCTTGAGCTTTCAAGCCTCTAAGGTTTTATAGGTTTGGGATGAAGCGACAGCTGCTGATGCAAAAGATCTGGGACTTGAACGGAACACTGTCTGACTTCAACATCTGGGAATGCTCTCAAATCCTATGCACACTGTAGCCCAGCTAAGGCAATACCTTCCCCCCTTCTTTTTTTTAAATTTTATTTATTTGAAAGAGAGAGATCACAAGGAGGCAGAGAGGCAGGCAGAGAGAGAGAGAGAGAGGGAAGCAGGCTCCTTGCTGAGCAGAGCCAGACGCAGGGCTCTATCCCAGGACCCTGGGATCATGACCTGAGCCAAAGGCAAAGGCTTAACCCACTGAGCCACCCAGGCGTCCCCCTTCCCCCCCTTCTAACAAGGAGTGCATGTAGCATCTTCATTAGATTGTAGAATTGGTCATGGTGGGTTCAAAACCCCTTACCTTGTAGGTAACTGGGCAACTGACCAGCAGCTTAACCTCTCCAAGCCTTGGCATTCTCATTATGTTACCTTCAAGCAATAGCAACTACTTTGCAGAGACACCAGGAAGGTAAAATGAGATAGTATATCTAAAAGGCCCAGGGTTTAGTGTGCCGTGTGGGTTTTCCTGGACAATAGACATCTGCAATGGGTCTAAAAGTTCTTGAAGAGTGAAGTAGGATTCCACTTTCAGTGTTGATGTCCAACCACCTGACAGGTGTAGGAATGGATGTCTCGGAGATAATGACCTTTGATGGCTTGTAACCCTTAGTTCTATAAGAATGCAATAACTTTTCCTCAATTATAAGCATTTTTCTAGATCACGATTTCTCAAAGTGAAGCCTATAAGTCACTTACCTGAGTGTCACCAGCTGCCTGGTAGATTCATGGCCTCATCCCAGACCTAGTGAATTAGACTCTTCCAGGAGCAGAGTCTGAGAATCTACATCTTAAACGAAGTTCCCAGTAATATTCACGCACATTAACGTTTAAGAGCTGCTGCCTGAGACTCCTCTGCTAAGACCTTGAAATACAGTGACACGTTTCATCTTCTCACTTTTAGTTGCTTTTTAGTTGGGTGTTCCTCTAGGTCAAATAAGATAATACTGGCACCATTTTTTTTTCCCAGAGGTAGTGCTGACATAACCACTAACTTTTTTTTTTTTTAAAGACGTTATTGACTTATTTAAAAGAGAGAGAGAGATCACAAGTAGGCAGAGAGGCAGGCAGAGAGAGGAGGGGAAAGCAAGCTCCCCGCTGTGCAGAGAGCCTGATGCAGGGCTTGATCTCAGGACCCTGGGATGATGACCTGAGCCGAAGGCAGAGGCTTTAACCCACTGAGCCACGAGGCGCCCCCATAACCACTAACTTTTTGGTGAAAATAGAATACATAGCAAGGTTTGAACCAACCCAGATGATGTCATGATTTTAAAAAAATGTATCAACATGTTACTCCTTGAATAAATACTGGGAAATCAGTTTTTCCTGTTTTTCTTGTTTGGCATCTGTAGTCCCATAGTCCTGTATGTAATAATCTTACGTTAGATGTAGAAACAGGGGAGGCGGGGACTGGGGAGAGCATTACTAAGAATATTACCTTGCTTTTACTGTTGTTATTATCAACAACATTCCTATTTTCACAAAGCAAGCATTCAGAGGAATAGGAAATGACTTGACCCTAAACTGACTTTGAAAGTTTGTTCAGTCTGAACCAGCTTCAGCCAGAACGTTTTTGTTTACCTTTGGAACTAGCCATTGGAGAGAACTGTGGGCGTATTTCACTCCAGCTAAATTCTTGAGTTCACCTACCTTTAATTAAAAGTGTAAAGTGTCTTCGTTTGACGTCTTCTTGGCTGATCTGTTTTCACAGTATCATGTTTTTTAGACTTTGTCACCAAAAGTAGAAAAAGGAAAAATAACAACAGAAGGAACTACTACAAAAAAGGCCTGTTGGAAGCCTATTCCTCTTCAGAGGACACCAGAGCTTAGAACTTTTGATTCAAAGCTCTTCATTTCCTACAAATATTTTTTTTTCACTGTTCCAAATATGGAAGAAGCTCTGAATAGCAAAAGTGCTGTGCTTTTTAAAAACCTGCTGGACAACTTTTCATCTCTTAGCAGCACTGAAGTTTTGCCATACCAGACTGTGTATGACAAACTGCAAAACATATGCATAAAAACTCTAGACTCTTCTAATTGTGCCAATCCATGGCGCAAAACTTACTTCTGGAGCCACACAGCTGTTGAAATCAGTCATATTTACAATTTTTACAAATGAGTTTATTTTAATAAAAACAAGTTACTCTGTGAGCATGATCTCTAAACAGATTTATGTGGGCTAGCACAATCTGCTATGCTAAACATATATTCATATTGCTTGGGTCTGCAAGCAGTTTTTTTTTTTTTTTTTTAAAGGGTGATAACAGTCTTGCTTTGTACAGGGATACCAAATAATTGGCAGCAATTCAGCCAAGGACACTGTTCTAAGCACTGTGCTCTTGAAGTTGTTTTCCTGGACAGAATTGCCCTGTGGGCATGGCCCTAAACTGGGAGGACTCTGGGCTGCTGGCACTGGGCAGTGAACCAGGCAGACAGCTTACAGTGAGAAGGAGGTGACTCTATTAACTGGTGCTAAAGATGATGAAGAGGAGGAGGAAAAGAAGGAAAAAAGGAAGTGAAGGAGAGGGAAGAGGCAGAGAGAGAGTGAGATTTACATTCATCAGTCCATACCCTTAAAAGGGATTTCCTTTTGGATTCCATCATGATCTCTTCTCCCCTCTCACCTTGATTGATGTTTTTATGCTCATGTTTTTCACTTGGTTACTCGACTGTAGCCTCCTTGAAGACAGAAATATTGCCTGAATCAGCTTTGCATTTCCCAAAGTGCCTGGCGAACGGTGGTGCTCAAAACCTGGCTGTTAAATGCATGAACAAAAGAATCCATTTCTGTATCTGAAGCATTTCCTCAGAAAAAGTCCTAAGCAGTGTCTCAGTGAGCACAGTACTGCCCCCTAGGGGCGTCCTGAAATTTGGTAGGGGCAGTTTTTGTTCTGTAGTTCTCATATTGGGGCCAGAGTAGAAACGTAGGGAAAACGTATTTTCTTATTCTTATTGATATTAGTATTTTAGAACAAACGACTTTCCCTTTTTCTGCCTTTATAACGTTACACTGGTTTATTGAACTTATTTGCGTAGTTTACATTATCTGTGAATTTAATTCCAGGAGAGTAAAGTGGTAGTGTTACATTCGTGTTGTAAATAAGGGATGTTTAGTATAATAGGGTTGAATACCTCTCTTTATAGGATCGTTAAGCTTGGCTTGCTTCTGTTTCCCCAAGTTCTAGGATTCTAAGGTGAAACATACAAATAAAGAAGCTGGTGTACATGGATTTCAACAATCAGGCTTTCACTTTAAGCAACAGCACGTTTTAGGGTTAACGTGGCTCAGGGGAGCATTGCTGTCAAAGCACAGAGGGTCCAGCGTCCAGGCCCATGAATCTGTGCAGAGTAGCTTGGAGGGTGAGACGTTTCTCTGCGCTTTGGTTTGCAAGTTTCATAATTTTGAAAGTGAGGGGAGGGTGAGGAGGGGCGGTGACGCTGCTCTGTTTTCCCCAAAGCCTGGGTCCTTGGCGGGCCCCCTCTGCGGGACTAGTTCCCATGGAAGCTGTCCAAATTTGAAGACCATGGCTTGAAAAGAAAGCCCTTGAGCAGAGTGGCTCGCGAGGAGGCAAAGGAGGGCTTTCGGGGAGCAAAGGGTGGCTCCATCGTCAACGGCAGCTCTTAGTGAGGCTGAACTGAACTTTCGGGGTTAGCGGGTGGAGCTGCGGTTTGGGTTGGAGTAGGGACCCGAAGGCGAGAAGAGGCGGGGCGGCGGTTGACAGAAGGTGGGGCTTCGGGCTGGAATCCAGACTAGTCTCGGAGAGGCGGGGCTTTTTTTGACAGTGGGCGGGGATTCGGAGGAGGGGGCGGGGCTCGGGTGGACTGCCACCAAGAGATGGGGCTTAGGATGACAAGGGGCGTTTCTTGCGATCCCGTGGTGACATTAGCAAGGCGGAGCGCCCAGAGGGCAGGGCCACAAATGACAGAAGGTGGGAATTGATCTGAGTATAGAAGAGCCTGCTCTTGGAGCTACCTCCCGCAATGGGCGGGGCCGCTTCCAGACCTGGGGAAGGCGGGGCTTCTGCTGACAGAGGGCGGAGCTAACGCGGGCCGGGGCGGGGCTTCTGTTGACAGAGGGGCGGGGCGGCTCCCTACCTCGTCGCGGGCCAATCCAGAGAGTAGAGGCCCGGGTCGAACCCCAAGGGAGCAGCGGGGTCCGGGAGTGGAGAGCCTGGCGCGGAGCGGGGTGGGGGCGCGCGGACGGCGCGCGCGCGGGAGGGCCCCGCCTCGGCCGGCTCCTTCCCTCCCTCCCCGCCCCCGGTCGGCCGCTGGGGAGCGCGCCTCGCCTCGCACCCCCACCCCCGACCCTCCATGCTCCGCGGGCCCCGCCGAGCTGCCGAGGCCGTGTGCCGGCCCGCCGAGCGGTTCCGGGTGTAGGGTTCACAGGTCAGAGTTGACTCCCTGAAAAGTGCAGCCGGTTTGAAATGCAAGATGGCGGCGGCGGGGCGCTGAGAGGCGCGGCGGCCCCTGCAGGTAGCGGCGCGAGCCGGCTCCGGGACGAGTGGGCCGGGACGCCCGGGGACTGTGGGGGGGAGCCGGCAGCGCTGAGCCCGCGAGCGGCGCGGCGGCCGGACCAGGCTAGTGGCCGGCGGGCCGGCCGGAGGAGGGCGGCCCCAGGGCAGAGACCCCGGGGACTTAGCGCGCCGGCGGCGGCGGCGGGGTGGCGAGGCGGCGGCGGCGCGGGGCGTCCGAGGGGGAGGGACCCGGCCTGGCTGCACCGGGGAGTCGCCACCGAGGGAGGGCCCCAGAGGGTCCTTCGCGCTTTCGGGGTGTCTGCGGCGGTGGAAAGAGCTGGGGGTGGACTCCGTGAGGGAAAAATCTCAGCCCCCGTCCTTAGGAAGAGCACTGAGCAACTTGGGACTGTTGAGGGGAGTGAAGACGGGGCCTCCGGCGGTTGGGGGGGGGCGCCGCAGGGACGGAGGAGCCCCCGATGCTGAGGGTCCTGGAGGAGGTCGGAAGGCCTGCCCTGAGGGGTGCGTGGCCTCGTGGGGACTGCCTCCCGGACGGGAAGGGGACATCCTCCTGCTAGAGCTGAACGCATTGGCATTGGGGTTGGAGCCCCGGGAAACCTTCCGGCGGGGGGGGGGGCTGTACCCCTCTGCAGAGCAGGCTAAGCACCCACTTCGGGGCCAGGCCGTTCCCCCACTTCGGGGCAAGACTCCGAATGGAGTCCTTACGAACTGTATTGCGTTTTGAGGAAGACTGGGACTTAGAAGTTAATTAAAGAGAATGGAAACGTTGTCCGTCCCTTCCAGAAGGGAGACAAGGGAGGCCGACCGGGGACTCCTCCGAGCCGTGGGGCCTAACGGGAGCCCCGTCCTATTCGTGGCGGGGATGGAGGGCTGGGAAGGAGGTGTGACGGCCCAGGGAGCGGGCTCTCCCGGCAGCGAGGAAGCGCCCTGGCGGATGCCCTTTCCCTGTGGATTTACACCAAAGTTCTAGGTAAAGGGACTTGAAATTCTTTGTTTCGTGCATCTGCCTCCACCTCTCCCCTCTGTAGGTAACAGTGAGGAAAGAGCAAAACCTCAGAGAAAGAAAAGGTTCCGCTTGATATCCTTAGTTTAGATTAACGGAGCAAGCAGCAAGCTCTGGCCGGGCTTCAATGAGAGACTCAGGGCAGGGGAAGTAGGAAGCGGAAAGAGGGGGATCGAGAAGGAATCCAGGGGAGCGATGGGGCAGAGTGGGAATTCCACAGCGCTCCTCTGTCATCACTCCCCATAGGAAAAGCATGAGAAGGAGCTAATCTTTCTGGAGGGAAATGGGAAAAAAAAGAAAGAAAGAAAGAAAGAAAAGAAAAAGCTGATAATTCGTGATGGGACTAGGTTGGGATTCCACGTAACTTGAAAAAGCAATTGCCTTGGAGATTAAGAGGATAACAGAAAAGGGGGGGGGGGGGATGACAGGACTGGGAGATACAGGGTTCCCAGGGAGGAAGCAGCAGCTTGCCTTCCAGGAAGAGTGCCTGTTTGTGGGTTTGCAGTGTATGTGTGTACCCCCCTACCTAAGCGCACCTTGAGAGTCGTTGGTATTGGTCATTGTATCTCAGTCTTTGTCTGAAAGCTTTAACTTGTGCTTTATGGTGTTACATGAATTATCTTTGTTTCTGAAAAATTATTCTGGAAAATTATTCCATCAGTGAGGATGAACGGGAATTGGTTTTAACAGGGATATAGATTTTTAAAAATTTTCTTAAGTAAGAATTCTGACTCCTGATTTCAAGCTAAAGAAATGTGGGTGCTGCCAAAGCCAGTAATACTAACAAGATGTAAAAGGGCCCTCATGAATATTTTTTCCTCTTAATCCGTCTCTCCTTACTCTAAGCCTTTTAGGGCAAAGCTGCCTAATCTTCATGCAAAATAAAATGTAAATTCTTGGGTTGTTTCAATATAGAAATGATAGCATTTCCCTTAGTGAATCTTTTTGTAGAAGTACCTCTTCAAATGCTTCATTTAATGATCAGGATTAAAATGAGAAAAAAAAGTAAGTAAGACTTGGGTACCTGATGACAGCTATGATTCATACAGATTTCTTGAACCATTCTAGTATTTTTTTAAAAGAGCTCTCATGTCTTTCATGGAAATGTCTTCTCAAACACATTTCAAGTATAAACTAGTTGAGGGCCGCGCATTTGGAGTATTATTATACATATGAGCTATTCTTTGGTTTCCCCAAAGTGCATGTAGCTCTAGTTCTGTATTCAATTCTGAACAGATTAGGCTGGATGAACCAGAGTGGCACTGATGCCAGATGGTTTGAAAATATGCTAAGGCTGAAAACATAAATGTGCTTGTGCTGTGCTTGTACTCATTAATAGTAGATGTCTTTTGCTTATAGCGAGCTTATTATTTCACTGGATTGGGAAGACAGCTCGTGAATGATGTAGCAATTATTTCTCCTCTGGTGATACTTGTGAGGTTTGTTTGTTTGTTTGCTTTTTTCATTAAATCTGAATAAAGTTTTACAGTTATTTTATTAGGGAGCTTAATAGCATAGGTGAGGTGGTTCATGTTGGAGATATTCTCCCTTTTGTATTATATTTTACATTAAGACTGAAAGGTAATGTTATCATGCATTTATATTTTCTTTCTTATAATGCTAATTGGGCACAGAAATCGGTTATTTGGAACTTAATTTGCTGTAAATCATGGCTTTATATTTAAATGAAAATACTATTAAAATTACTAAAATGATTCTAAATGTAGCTAAGCAAATAACCTTTTTATGTACATTGCATCATTGTGGATTTGGGCTCAAGAGACTCTACTTATTTAAATATTAGCAGTGTTAAAACTCCAGTGCCTAACCTAGGTTTTAATCTAATATCATATTCATTAATTTAGGGAGGTGTTTGGAAATATCTATTGTACTGTAGCCATTGTAACACATTCACTTTACTTCTAAATTTCTTCTAACTTAAAATCCTTCTAAATCATCCTATGTAATCTCAAAAGTAATTTAAATTACATTTAATTGAGGGGGGGATAAACCGTGATGCTATCCTTTGAATAATAGCCAATGTTTCTGTAATATTACTGATCTTATATTATTATATCCTTGTTGCTCTGATATATTTGTGGTTGTGAGTAACCAAATTTGAATGGCTGAAGCTGCTGATTTAGATTACTGATCAGGATATACATTTGAGTTTACATGTTGGAGATCTGTATTCCATAGAGTTAATTTTTACAGTAAATATTTATGTAAATGTTTCTATAGTTGCCAGGCTTTGACCTTAAAGGACACTTAATCTTTGCAGTTTATACAATCAGTATTCTGTGATGTACTCAAGAGGTAGTAAGATGGTCCTTTATACCTTTGATCTAAATAAAAATATGATATGCTTTGGAAAAGGAGTTTTTATGAGTAGGTTGAGAATGAGATTCAAGACAGTCAACATTTTTTTACCTTTTTTTTTTTTTTTTTAAAGTAGACTTTCTTAAGTGTGGAGCCCAATACAGGGCTTAAAGTCACAAGCCTGAGATCAAGACCTGAGCCCAAACCAAGAGCCTGTCTCGCTTAACCAACTGAGCCACCCAGGCACCCAATGTGTCAAAATTTTTATGCAGGATTTTGTTTTCAGTTTTTAGATTTCGATTTTTAAAAAATAGTATTCTCAAAGCCTATCTGAAAAAATCAAGAATTAGTTTACATATACATATTATTTTAAATAAAAGAATTTTGTTTTTGCTGAATTTTAGTGATTTCATATTTCCCATAGAATTTCTGACTCCTTTTTCCCCCTTCCTGAAGGTCTTTCTTTGTCTTTTTTGGGCTATTATGAGGAATGAAAGGAGATAGAAAGATTTTGATTTTTTTAAAAGATTTTATTTATTTATTTGACAGAGAGAGAGAGAGAGATCACAAGTAGGCAGAGAGGCAGGCAGAGAGAGGGGTGGGGGAAGGAGGCTCTCCACTGAGAAGAGAGCCCTATGTGGGGTTGGATCCCAGGACCCCGAGATCATGATCCAAGCCAAAGAGAGAGGCTTAACCCACTGTACCACCCAGACGCCCCAGATTTTGATATTTCTAAGTACTTCTTTCATAACTGTGTTTTTCTTCTATGCTAAGTCTGTTCCTTTTTACCTTCAAATATTGTCAAAAAGAAGCTTGTTTAAAACTTTGCTGGGCAGGGGCGCCTGGGTTCCTCAGTCAGTGAAGTGTCTGCCTTTTGCTCAAGGTCTGCCTGTGGCTCAAGACGTGAGCCCCACATCAGGCTCCCTGCTCAGCGGGGAGCCTGTTTCTCCCTCTCCCAATCTCCCTGCTTGTGTTCCTTCTCTCACTGTTTCTCTCTGTCAAGTAAATGAATAAAATATTTTAAAAAAAGAAAAAAGAAAGAAAACTTTGCTGGGCATGGACTGTATTTGAAGGTGAGGGCATGGTGAGAAGAGAGCAGTGTCTCTTCATGACTACAAGAAGATGATTTACGTCAGAACTTCATTAGTACTATGAAACACCTTTTCAGATGTGTCGTACATTAATGATTCTCCTTGAAGCTAAGGTCAGAGGAAGTATGTGTATATTGGGGTGGTGGGTATAAATTATGATGGATTAATGTCTACCTGTTAAAGCCAACTTGTTCTAGTGTTTCTTAATATATTCAAAGGTATGAAATGGAAAATAAAATTGATTGATTGTTGCCCAGAGCTTTAAAATATTTTTTTTTGTACAAAGTTTATGTGAAGACTTCCTTCATTGTATAACTTAAATACCTTAAATAAAAGTCAGGGAAATCTAACAGTGGGCTTACTAGTGCCAGAAAATATTCCAGACACTTTACATGAGTTAGTTTAAACACATCATAGTAGAGCCCCATTTTAGATGAGGGGGTGATGACATAGACAGGGCAAGTCACTTGTCAAAGACCACAGAGCTAGTAAGTGACAGATAGGAGATTTGAATCCCTGCAGTCTGGTTCCAAAACCCAAGCTCTTCATCTTTATTTACAGTCCATCTTCTGCCAAAACAACTCATCTGTTTTATTATGCAATGTATATAGCTGAGATGAGTTCTTTAATTTTTGAAGTTCATTCTAATCTTAAAATTTAAAAAGATACTTTCAGTTAGGGAGAAGTATTTTAAAATAATGCCAGTATCCAGAGCTGAAATAACATCAGGCAAGTATGCTTTCCATCCAGAAGTAGCAAGGAGCTCATTTGTTGCTCCTCTAGTTGCCTTGTGCCCTTCCTTATCTCAGCCGCTCTTCTCAAGAGACTCTCGTTCGGTAAAACATCTTGCAATTACCGTGTGATTCAAGAATGGATTCAAATAGGTTACCAATTTCCTATAGTATTAATAATTCATTTTGGAAAGTAACTTCCCCTCCTTGGCAGCTGTTTCTTATCTTCTCTTCTAGTCCACATCCTGTAGATGGATAGCAAAGGAGTTTCCAAACAAGGAGATACCAGGAAATGAAACTGTAGAATCCCAGGCTGCAGATCACAGGATGCTCCACTGAGCCTACTGGGAAAATGCTCTTTCCCTTTTCATGAAAATACTGTAGCCATTCAGCCCAAGCTTTAACTTAACCTAGAAGTATTTTACTAAAGGCTTGGGGTATTTACATTATTTCTTAAGAGCCTCTTCACGAACGTGTGTATAATAACAGGCAGAATCACAGGATAAGGTATTTGGAAGAAATCATCTTCCTTAATATTTATTCATTTTGTTTACAGTTTTAGTGCTTAAAGAACAACAGCTAAAATGCTTCAACCCTTCAAAAGCACTACTTACTGTTATTTACTAAGAGAAGCAATCATAGATTTCATTAAGTTTTCCTGATTGGTTTAAGTACTCTGAATAATATGCCACATTTTTGGACATGTATCTCAATTTTTGGAGAATGATTTTCGTTTGTTTGTACAATCTCTGCTTCTCAAAACACCAATTGAAATGCCATTTGGTAGTAGCCTTCTTGCAAAAATGAAATAAACATAGGTCATTCTATTAGATACAACATGTTTTGGGGTAGAGTACCACCAGTTTCTTTAAGTTGTATTGGCTTGTTGCCAGCATTAATAATCTACTCCATTCCAATTAATGCATTGTAAACTAGGATACAAACATCAATGAGTTTATGTATAAACATAAGGAACATATATTTCCTCCCACCTCTTAGTTTAACTAAGTTGTCTTTCATAACTTTTGTGTACTTAATATTTACAATTCCCAATTTCTTTATCTCAACTTGTATACTAGAGCCTGCATATATTCACATTTTGATAATTTTTATTGAAAATAATACAATAGTGAAAATAGGATTTGGTTGTTTTATATAATATAAATAGAATTTTTTAGAGTTTTAAATTTTGTGTTTTTTATTAATATTGAGTCTGGCATTTAAATAATTCTTTTATAATTTTATGAGGAAATTACTTTTTTTTTTCAAAATTACTTTACTTTTAAAAAGCTAAGGCATAAACTTTAAAGTCCTAAGACTGAATTATATCCAGAATATTCAAGTGATTTTTTTTTTTTTTTTTTTGTAGGATATGGCAGATAGGTACTTCAGACCTGTTGGTAATGATGGCCTGAGCTAAACACCTTATTTGAAGGGACACCCTCCATGTCAAAGAACAGAATGCTGAAGAAGCTATGGCAAGTATGTGTTTCATAGGATATGGTAAAACTCAGATTCTGAATATGCTCACTTTAGATCCCATGGTACTATAATTGGCTAACGTCTTAAAAGCTTTCCTTAAAAAAGCAGCACTTAGTCTTGATGCTTTGTTAAGAAATATACTTTTAAACTTTAAAGATATAGGTGTATTGGCTGCTTTAATGTCAAAGGAAACAGCATCACAATTCATGATAAATCTGTGGGTATACTAATAATTGATTTTTCAATTAATATTTGCTGAACTACACTGTGTGTCAGGCACTGTACTGGTGGTGTGGTGACAGTGGTAAATAAGACAAATGAAGGTCAGGAAGGCAGAGAACTTTTGTGGGGTAATTGATCTAGAAACTTTACCTTTTTTTTTTCCACCTGTATCCAGAAAAATTCTTTAAGACTTAAAAGAACAATTCCTGAAAATATATTTCCAAAATATAGTCTACTAATAATAGTTAATTATAATTCCAAAAATTAGGATATTGATGATTAAGTACTTTGTTTTAGGTTAAGCATATGATTTTATATTTTAGTTAACAGACATAAATCGGCTTTTATAAGAAGCTTTAGATCACATGCTGTAGTGTTGAAATAGTTACACTTTAGTCCAATTGTTATTTTATTTCTTGTTATTTATCTGTTTGTCAGAGAGAGAGAGGGAGAGAGCACAAGCATCAGGAGCAGCAGGCAGAGCAGGCAGAACAGACAGAGGGAGAAGCAGACTTCCCGGTGAGCCAGGAGCCCAATGTGGGAATTGATCCCAGGACCCTGAGATCATGACCTGAGCCAAAGGCAGACGCTTAACTGACTGAGCCACCCAGGCATCCCTGGTCCAGTTGTTATTTTAGGTAATTCCAGAACATACTAGGAAAGATTTTTTTTAAAAAGGTTTATTTTTGTATTTTTGAGAGAGAAAGAAAGAACTCTCTCTCATGCATGTGCACACACAAGTGGCAAGGGGTGGGTGCAAGGGGAAAGAATCTTCAAGCAGACTCCCCGCTGAGCGTGGAGCCCAACCCGGGGCTTGATCCCACCACTCTGAGATCATGACCTGAGCTGAAACCAACAGCTGGACACTTAATGGACTGAGCTACCAAGGAGCCCTGCTATTAATATATATAGCTATTAAGGTGGTTCAACTTTCATTTTTTAAAAAATTGTTAGAGTCCTTAAAGCTGGCATAATTATCTTTCAAAGTATTTTTTAGTAATTGAATGATTATATCTTGAGTGAAACATGTAACAGGTATTTTATAAATAGGGACGGTAACAAACAGATAAATGATTTTTCAGCCTCTTAATGATAATCTCACTTGTAATCAAGCATAGTGTTCTCGTGTAAGACTGTCTGTCTTACACGAAAGATTTAACATACCTCTTTGAGAAAAGTAGAGGAAAACTATTTCCAGCAAAAAATTACTTTGGGGTAATACTGCAAACTTTAATAACAAAGATAGGAGATTTCATTATAGTACTTATTTATGTATCACTCTCAGTATTTACATACATACTCACATGCCAGCAGAAGGCAGAAAAACAGGATGTTAGTGTTGTAGAGACACTTCAAAAAGACATTTCACTCCTCAAATCTGGGGTCAGTGCTTATCAGTAGTATTAAGGTTGGCTTTCTCAGGTGGAAAAAAACAGGTAGAGGATAGAATTTCTACACCCTTAAGCCTTAGTTTAGCAAAAGGATCTTCTGAAATTCAATGATTTTTGGCCACAGTTTCTTCGATGCTTTCATTTTTATCACATTTACTCCTGTCTATATACACCTTCATACTCAACTTTTGATTGTCTTGAGATCATTTTGTCAGTTTTCTTGAGATTTATATCTTAGCTAATGGTTCTAGGCTATCATAATTCTTAAAAACATTTGCTGTGGGTACAAATTTAGGTTGTTACATTTCTCATTTAATTTTCTAAGGAACTTGACCATTGTTTCTAAGTATTTTTACATTTTGGCTTTGAAAATGGCCTGAAAATGGCCTTTTTTAATTAAAGAAAGTGTCTTCTTAGACACTTTTTTCTTTTTTTTTTCTTTCTTTTTTTTTTTTAAAGATTTTATTTATTCATTTGACAGAGAGAGATCACAGTAGACAGAGAGGCAGGCAGAGAGAGAGAGGGAAGCAGGCTCCCCGCTGAGCAGAGAGCCCGATGCGGGACTTGATCCCTGAGATCATGACCTGAGCCGAAGGCAGCGGCTTAATCCACTGAGCCACCCAGGCGCCCCACTTTTTTCTTTAACATGGTGAATATTCTTTATTTTAATTTGACCCTGTTATTCTTTATTTCTATTATTATTTCATGCATTTGGTGATTTTGGTGGATTTGTAACTTTTAGTTTGAATACAAACATATAAAAATAAGTATTTTCAGGTTAAGCAGAACTCTGACTCAGAGAATAAGAAGTGAAACTATATAGAATACAGAGTTCTAAGAATTCTCAGTTTAGGTATGAATACATATGCCAAAGGATTCTCAGTTTATGTTTTAGCTACCCTGAGAACAGTTTTTAGCTGGTACCATCTCAAAACTAACATAATCCTTAAAAATTATAGTTCATATTTGACTAAGAATCAGTATGAAAGTTGTTTTTATTCACATAAAGTCTTACCAATATAATATGCTTTTGTGGCTAATGAGGCAAAGTGTTGTCTGTTAAGCATTTAATTTGAAGTATAAGACAGCCAAAGAAACAGAGGCATAGAAATTCAGTATAGTTATGGCTCTACTTAACTATAAAAAATTTTAGACTTTTTTGTAGCCCTAAGCACAGAATTTGAAACAATGTACTATTATAGTATATTACATTGAGAATTTATTTTTTAATCTCTTTGAAAATGTAGAACACCATTAAAGTATAGTTTTCTCCAGGAACAGAAAAATAATGATTCTAAGTTGAGATTTGCGTTTGCTGTTTTTACAGGAACAATTTTATCCTGAATTTCACTGCAGGACTAATTCTGTGAATGAATTTATCTCCCTTGTTTCATTGTTAAACGGTCCACAAATTTAAACATATACTACTCATACATAAATCTTAAACGGTCCACAAATTTAAACATATACTACTCATACATAAAGCTGATTTGTTACAACAGAATTATAGATGTTGGTAAATATTTGTTGCATATTCATTGCTATATTTTAATAATAGAATGTTCTATAAATAAAGATGTTTTAATATTCTAATGACTAAGGTAATTTTATTAGTAAGGGTTTTACCATTGGAAGTAATCCACCATAAAGTAAACACAGTTGTTCTTTATAACTCCTCTATAAATGAGTGTTTAATGAAGTAAAATATTATAATACACAATTTTAAAGGGTTTCTTTTTCCTGCAAGTATTAATGAGGCCTTGATAGGCTATGTGTTGGGCACTGGGGATCTATAGTAGAGAGCTAAATAGACATTCTTTCACGTAAGAACTGCTGTTAGAATTGTACCCAATTTTTATATTGTGATAAAATGAATTTTGCTTTCATGAAATACTTTTCTGTAGGGAAACTTTGTTGTAATTATTTTGATGAATTAAGAATCATGGATTGTTTAAGGGGTATCCTACCTTCAGGCGAAGAGCCAAGATGCAGAGAGAACTATGGAAATTGGCTCGACCTAGATCCATACACTGCAGAGTCTGAGGACTCTTGAGGGTTCGTAGAACTAGTTTGACTTCTTAGACCATGGAGCAGCTCCCAAAAATGTGTGGAATACACTTGAATGTTTTACATACTCAGGGATTTCTGCTTCCCTTGAAAAAAACCTTTATGTAGCACATGTTTTTGCCTTAAAAATAGAAAGTAAATATTGTTTCCAGCTCCAAATGACCATCAGAATATTCTAGTCTACTTGCAATTTTAAGGCCTTGAAATTATTTGTTTGTTGTATTTTATAATAAAGCAATATTATAATAATATTAAAGAAAATTTGTAAATAGCACTCAAAAATTTCACCCATAATCTCATGTGAAAATTTCATTTCTTTATATTCTCATCTAGTTTTTTTCCATATGCCTACATATTTTCCCATAGTTATTTTATAATTAATATGTAGATTTTGTTCTGATTTTTTAAATTTAACAGTAAATGAATAAATATTTTTTCATATTCCGACATTTGATCTTAGCCAAAAGACTGATGGGCTATTTTTTCATATTCTTTAATTACTCTTGATTACTATTTTTAATGATCATATAGCAGTTAGTTGATCAGGTTGGATTGTTTTGTTTTGTTTTGTTTCCATTTTTCTACCAAAAAGTTAACTGAAATAGCTTTCAAATATAATTATATTTACAGTGCTGGATGCATTTAGAGCATAATTTTTTTATCTTTTTTTTTTTTTAAAGACTTTATTTGACATAGAGTGAGCTAGAGAGACACAGAGCAAGCACAAGCAGGGGGAGCAGCAGTCCCCAGGACTCTGGGATCATGACCCAAGCCAAAGGCAGACGCTTAAGAGGCTGAGCCACTCAAGTGCCCCCATAACTTTTTATCTTATTGGCCATCTTCACTTTGTGTTTTAATTGCAAAACAACCTAGCTAGTTAACTAGTCAGTTGTGCAACTGAACTCTACCCCCTTTTTACAGGTAAGTAGTTCCAGGTTCCCCAAATTTTAAGCTTTTGATTTTGAGCTCTGTTTTTAGTTGACCTTCAAGTAGAGGATGAGATGCCTGTCAGCTAATAGCGATTTCTGTATGGCAATTTTCCTATCTCAGCCCCATTGCACTTTAATGATAAAAGGAGATAGATTGGACCTACACCAAAGACATTCTTATTCTTTTTACCCTTTCTGCTTTTTCGTTCAATTTGTGTGCCTTGTCAGCTGATTAAGTTGAGAGAGAGAGAGAGACAATAATACTAGATAAGTGGTATTTCTTCATCTCCCAAAAGAATTTTTCAGAGACAAGAAAATAACACTAATTAGGCATCTCCTGTGTATCACAGTGTGTGAAGCATTTTTATTTGATCAGCCTCTGAGGTGGATAGCACCCTTCTTATTTTCTCCAGGGCAACTGATTCTGCTTCCTTTCTAAAAACCTCCTGCAGTGTGCTTGCAGAGTTCCTGATGCTTCCTCTCATAGCATTGATCACAGCTATTTTAAGTGATTGTTTACTGCCTGTTTTTCTTGTTCAGCTGCCAGTACCTGACAGATCTGAGGCAATCTGTTGCAGTCATAGCCTTACAGTAGTGCCTAACACAGTGCTGGCCCATGGTCGACAGTCAACAAATAGTTGTGTGAATTTATTGAATTGAAGAATGCCGGTTTTATAGGTGAGAAAATTGAGGCCAATACTGAGTAACTTTTATAGTCACTGGACCACTGAGTGACAGAGGAGACTCCAGAAACTATGGTTTGATCCTATATCACAGTGCCTCTGTGAATGTGTTCCTCTGGGCCTGGGTTTCTTCTGCCAGAAAAACGGGTTATTTGTACTGAGTTCCCCGCTTCCCCCCAGATCATGAATTTATATAATCAGGACCCTGAAGATGCTTTTATTTGTGCTTTGGTCTGTTTTTGAACTATATACATTATAGTAGAACTGAACGACTGGCCAAAACCTTGAGGTTCTTTTGGGAATTCTCAGTCTCCCTTTAGAAATATGTTAGACAGTACAGTGACTCTGGTTTTGTTATGTAAATGTAAACAGTTTCAGGAGTAAAGTGGACAGTGTTTTTTTTGTGTATTTGAGTGTAGGAGTCACCTGAGCTTGAGGCTGTGTTTAATACCAAGATAATCAGATTTGAGTCTTTTGCATTATTGAAGACTTATTTTTAAAAAGTTTCATTTAAGTAGCTTGTTTTAAGTTTATATTGCCAAAACCAGTGCTTCCAAAGGAGAACACACAATGGTGCATATATATCATTAGATTGTAAAATAACCTATGAATATTTTGTAATTTTTATGACTTTAGCAAAAAATATTTAAGCTTTTAAAATTTGTTTATATCTGCGTAAGTTCTTATGAACTGACCTTTCTGAGCTAGTAAGCTATAAGGAAGAGAAATAAAAATAATAATTTAGCAAATTCCTATTTTTAAGCAAGACAAAATGAAAAATAAACAGTTTAACATAAGACCTAGCGAGCCAAAATAATAAAGGGATCTTAGCTCCTCAAGTTTCTCTTCTGTATCTCTTATTAGTCCTGGCTACTCTGTTCTACCCCGGGTGTCCAAGCCCTGCCTTCTACAGTGAAACAACCTGAAGGACACATTAAATTCAGTTTAGGTTAGTTTTCAAATTTCATGTCTCAGTAGTGATAAACTGAGAAGGATTTTTGGTGACACGGATACGTTGTCTTGAAAGTAGTTTTTAAGGCACAGGCTTTCAGACACATCTCAGAACCCTTCAAAGGTAGAAGCAGGGTTTGTCGGATCCATGGGGTGGGATCAGGAAGTAGTTTAGCCTCTCTCCTTCTCCAGCCAGACAGCTGTTCTTTTCTCTGTTTTGCCCCAAGGCTTCTCATAGAGTTTTGTTTGAAGAAGGGGCTCTGCTGCTTACCACAAAAAGTTTTGAAAACCATCACTAAGGAAAGGTAGTTTCAGGAAAAAAAAGAAAAACCTTCTACCTTTGATTCTAATTATAGTATACTCCCAATTAAATATAATCTGAGATTCTAGGAGAATAACAGTTATAAAATAGCTTACTCCCCTGCCTTTCAACAATTCTCCTTCACTGCCAAAAATGTGGGTGCTGCTTATTTGTTACTCTTCCTTACTTCAAGCTATTTGAGGAATTCCCTGTTTCTAATGACAAAGAAATGATCAAACAGCTGCACTAGCACTTGAACAAAATAGTTAAAATCCTACTGAATTGAATGGGAGAGATGGCATTAGCTTCATGTAAAATACGCAGTTAAAAAATAGTTTTAAATATCAGTGATTTCTTCATATCCCCTTAGTTTTAAATAGTTTTAAGTATCAGTTTTAAATATCAGTAATTTCTTCATATTCCCTTAGAAATCAAAGGCTTTTTCCAGGGTGGGGTGGGGTGGGGAATGACACCTTCGAGAATAGGGATTCTTTGAAAATTGGATGCTCTTATTACTAATCTGATGCGTTTTGCTTTATAATATGGGAAATCGGGTAATGGGGGACATTTAGGCTAACTTCCCATCTGTCGCTTGGATCCATCAAATGGATATATAGTATATATTTAAGTAATCCCAGTGAGGAGGATCTTGCCCCTTTCAAAAGCAGCGCACTCTCTCTTTGGACAGTTCTGTTTCCTAAAAATGTTTCTCCTTTTCCTAAAGTCAGTACATCTCCTACAGACTGGGTTTTGCTTTATAATATTTGAAGTAAACTTTTTCTCCTCAGTTCAGCTAGGACAAGGATTATACAAATAAATGAAAATAGTTCTAATTTGTGATAGAGAATAAACCACTTAACTCATTTAATTCATTTTCCTTTGGTTTAGACTTCAGAAGCACAATACCTTTCGCTGGTGCAGCGTAAGTGTTTGGGTGCAAAATTATTAAAATATGTGTATATGAGCATAATTCACTTTTTCTTGATAAGTCACAGTCATTCTTGTGAATTTCAGCTATTGTTCTCTATTGTGATGCTCTCAGGGCTTATTGAGTTTCTTCCCTTTATTTCAGTTTTTTAATGTAAATAGTTAATGTGTATGGTAATATTAGTTTCAGGGGTAGAATGTAGTGATTCATCACTTAAATACAACACCCAGTGCTCATCACAACAAGTGCCCTCTTTAATCCCCATCACCCATTCCAGCCCATGTGCCCCACACCTCCTTCCATCAACCTTCAATATTGTTAAGAGTTCTTATGTTTTGGGGACACCTGGGTGGCCCAGTGGGTTAAAGCCTCTGCCTTTGACTCAGGTCACAGTCCCAGGGTTCTGGGATCGAGCCCTGCATTGGGCTCGAGAGCCTGCTTACCCCTTCTTTCTCTGCCTACTTGTGATCTCTGTCAAATAAATAGATAACATCTTAAAAATTTAAAAAAAGAGTTCTTGTGGTTTGCTTCCCTTTTTCCCCCCATCCCCTGTGTTCATCTGTTTTGTTTCTTGAATTCCATATATGAATGAAATCATATGGTATTTATCTTTCTCTGACTGACATATTTCGCTTAGCATAATAGCTCTAGCTCCATCCACATTGTTGCAGATGGCAAAATTTCATTCTCTTTGACAGCTGAGTAATATTCCATTGTATATATATACCACATCTTCTTTATCCATTCATCAGCTGATGGACATTTGGGCTCTTTCATAATTTGGCAGGTCATGTTGAGTTTCATAGGACTGTTTTCCTATTCATTCTAGTTCAAGTTAATAAATATTTAGTGAGTTCCTTATTCTAGGCTTTTTGTATGCAGAGGGGATACAGAAATGAATGAGAAGTCAGCCAAGATAGTTGAGCTAGAAGAGCATTAGACTGAAGATACAAAGGTCCTTGGAAGAATGAGATTCACCTATAGTAAGGAGACCAGGAGTATGGATAGGCTGTGGGACAGAAATGTAATACTCCTCTGGCACAATACGGTAAGTACTAGACTAAATGATGAACTGAGGAGGAGGAGGTTGGATCCAAGTTAAAGGGAGGAGGTGATCTATAGGGCAAACAAAGATCATCATAGTGCATGCCCAAACAAGGCTCCTGGCACAGGGAACAGCCTCGTTGTGTGCCCCTGGAACAACAACTGGGTCTGCTGTGCCTAAAGCATAAGAAAAAAAAGTCAGGAGAAAGATGGCAGGAAGTTGAGGTTGAGGGCGGGTATGAAAAGAACTGCTTGTGGCTCGAGGAGTTTGGGCTTCATTCTTCCAGTACCGGGGAAACTTTAAGTCAGGAGACTCTTAGGATTAGATATATCTTATAAATCCTGGTAACACCATGAAAAATGATTAAGAATAATGTTTCTAAAACTTCAATCATTCATATCCATCTTTGCTGCTCCTGTCGTACTTGGCTATGCTACTGGAATGATAAAACAGACCAGTAGGAGGAAGAGGGCATATACACTTAATAGCCATAGTCTCTGAGTACCTGTGTCTGCCTTTTATAGGTTTAAGTTTCCTCCCTTGTTATCACATTATCATTTCAGAATGATAATAGTGTGCTTGCCAAAGCCGACCCTTCTCCCACTTCCCTGTCAATATAGGGCTGGCTGAAAATCCAAGTAAGCTGGCCTGGGGGCTGACTGTAGTACAGTACGTGACCTTCAGTGATTTGGCTTGGAGACATGTATTTTGCTCCTAGAGGACTTTTTTCCTGGTTCTGGTCTTATTCTAGATCTTTATAACAGAGCTATCCAACAACTTCAGGTAAGTGCAATATAACTGAAGTTTGTTTACAAGATCAAAATCATGTATTAAAAACATTTTAAATTTTATTTTAATATAGGTGTTTGGAGTTGGGCTTCAAAAATTTCAGCAGTTCAACAGTATCTTATCTGCCAAGAATAAGCTCTTTACTTGATTGCACCATGAAAAAGCTGCTAATGAAACTTGTTGAACACAAAAATGGACTTGAAGAACCAAAAGCCATTGTTTTCAAATGAAGAATACTGAACAGTTTTAAGCCTCAATGCTTTTTAATCACCGCTGAGATCTTCCTCATAACATCAGAATGGCAAGCAGGCGAAAATCCACAACCCCCTGCATGGTCCTTGCAAGTGAACAGGATCCAGACCTCGAGTTGATATCAGACGTGGATGAAGGTCCTCCTGTACTGACACCTGTAGAAAACACCAGAGCAGAGAGCGTCTCAAGTGATGAAGTTCATGAATCTGTGGACTCTGACAATCAGCAAAATAAAAAAGTTGAAGGTGGCTATGAATGTAAATATTGTACTTTTCAAACCCCAGATCTAAATATGTTTACTTTCCATGTGGATTCTGAACATCCCAACGTTGTGCTAAATTCATCCTATGTCTGTGTTGAATGCAATTTTCTTACCAAAAGGTATGATGCACTTTCTGAGCATAATCTGAAACATCACCCAGGAGAAGAGAATTTTAAGTTGACTATGGTGAAACGAAATAACCAGACAATCTTTGAGCAGACAATAAATGATCTGACTTTTGATGGTAGCTTTGTTAAAGAGGAGAATTCAGAGCAAGCTGAACCTGCAGAAGCTGCATCTTCAGGAATCTCTATCAGTAAAACTCCGATCATGAAAATGATGAAAAATAAAGTGGAGAACAAACGGATTACAGTTCACCACAACTCAGCTGAGGATGTTCCCGAAGACAAAGAGAATGAAATCAAACCAGACCGTGAAGAAACTGTGGAAAACCCAAGTTCTTCGGCTTCTGAATCCAACACAAGTACTTCCATTGTCAACAGAATACATCCGACTACTGCCAGCACGCTCGTGACCCCCGCAGCAGTTCTCCCTGGCTTAGCTCAGGTGATAACCGCTGTATCAGCTCAGCAGAATTCCAGTTTGATTCCCAAAGTCTTAATCCCTGTTAATAGCATTCCCACCTACAATGCTGCATTGGATAACAACCCCCTTTTGCTCAACACCTACAACAAATTCCCTTACCCAACAATGTCAGAAATTACTGTTCTTTCTGCTCAAGCAAAATACACAGAGGAACAGATCAAGATCTGGTTTTCAGCCCAACGCCTAAAACATGGTGTCAGCTGGACTCCCGAGGAGGTAGAGGAGGCCAGAAGAAAACAGTTCAATGGAACAGTACACACTGTACCTCAGACCATAACTGTTATTCCTACACACATTTCCACGGGCAGTAATGGTTTACCATCCATTTTACAGACATGCCAAATAGTTGGTCAGCCAGGGCTGGTCCTTACACAAGTAGCTGGAGCCAACACCTTGCCCGTAACAGCACCTATAGCCTTGACCGTGGCAGGGGTTCCAAGTCAAACAAATGTACAAAAAAGTCAGGCGCCTGCTGCTCAGCCGAACGCAGAGACAAAGCCAGCCACAGCAGCCATTCCACCCTCTCCGCTCATCAAACACGAAACCACAGCGGCAAACCCTGATTCCTTTGGCATTCGGGCCAAAAAGACTAAAGAGCAACTGGCCGAATTAAAAGTCAGCTACCTTAAAAACCAGTTTCCCCACGATTCAGAAATCATCAGACTTATGAAAATCACAGGCCTGACTAAAGGAGAGATTAAAAAATGGTTTAGTGACACTAGGTACAACCAGAGAAATTCAAAGAGTAATCAGTGCTTACATCTCAACAACGACTCCTCCACCACTATTCTTATAGACTCCAGCGATGAAACCACGGAGTCCCCCACTGTGGTTACTTCACAGCCGAAACAGTCCTGGAATCCTTTTCCCGACTTCACTCCCCAGAAGTTTAAAGAGAAGACCACAGAGCAGCTTCGTGCCCTTCAGGCGAGTTTTCTCAACAGCTCCGTACTCACCGATGAAGAATTAAATAGGTTAAGAGCGCAAACCAAACTTACCAGAAGGGAAATTGATACTTGGTTTACAGAGAAGAAGAAATCAAAAGCTTTAAAGGAAGAGAAGGTAGAAATAGATGAAAATAATGCAGGTAGTTCCAAAGAAGAAGCTGGAGAAACTTCTCCCAGAGATGACTCTGGTGCACCTAAGCCAGGGAGCACAGGCAAGATCTGTAAAAAAACACCCGAGCAGTTACATATGCTGAAGAGTGCTTTTGTCCGAACACAGTGGCCGTCACCAGAAGAGTATGACAAGTTGGCTGAAGAAAGCGGGCTTGCTAGAACAGACATCGTCAGTTGGTTTGGCGACACTCGTTATGCTTGGAAAAATGGAAACCTAAAATGGTACTACTATTATCAAAGCGCCAATTCGAGTAGTATGAATGGTCTGTCCTCCCTTCGGAAAAGGGGGAGAGGGAGACCCAAAGGAAGGGGAAGAGGAAGACCACGTGGGCGGCCAAGAGGAAGCAAGAGAATGAACAACTGGGACAGGGGGCCATCACTCATAAAATTTAAAACTGGAACTGCAATACTTAAGGATTATTACCTGAAGCACAAATTTCTTAATGAGCAAGACCTTGACGAACTTGTGAACAAATCACATATGGGTTATGAGCAGGTCAGAGAGTGGTTTGCAGAAAGACAGAGGAGATCAGAGTTAGGGATAGAATTATTTGAGGAAAATGAGGAGGAAGATGAAGTTATTGATGATCAGGAAGAGGACGAAGAAGAGACAGATGATAGTGACACTTGGGAACCCCCACGACATGTGAAGCGGAAGCTTTCTAAATCAGATGACTGAAATGTAAGTTGTAAATCTGAGTGTATATTCATCAACCACATACATTTAGAATAGTCACCTTGTATCTGACGCCTTCACTTTTGACAGTTTTCCTAAAATGGTTTTTTTCTTTTTGCTAATAAGACGACTAGGGACCTTGACTGTGACCACGAGACATGATTATTATGTGTGGTCTGATTATTATAACTATTACATTTATTATGTAGAATTTAATGCTGCTGTAATTATTTACTTTTTTTAAATAAAATGTTTTTTCACTTTGTTTTAAGGGAAAGTTACCCATTCTCATAGAAGGGAGACTGGTTGGGGGGGCGGAATTCATGGATACTAAAGGTAACTAAAATGTATTGCTTGCAACCCTCTTTCACTAAAGCTTCATTTTTTGCCTATTTAAGGAAAGAATTCAAAAACGAAAACTAAAAAGAAGGGGAAAAGTTACCGAAGGACAGACTTACCACAGGGGCGAGGATTGCTCAGTTTTAGGAAACTAGGTGAAAAATGGGTATCTTTTTTTATTCATTGTATTGCCCCCAAACTATTAGGTTTTTAACTAGAATTTTAAAAGCTTTATGTGTTAAAATTATTCAGTAATTTTTTGTTGAAAGCCAAAGGTCTGTTTTAGGCTCTGTGTAAATTCATATTTGCTTAGATGGCATCTGTTTTTGAAAACTGTGATATAAATTATTTCTGTCTTAGAGATCAAAAGGTAAATAACAGATTTGATATTAAATTAACTCAGTTGCCTAAAGTGTCTTTTCATTCTTTGATAGAAAACAAACCTGCTACCAGCAGAAACACTGTATTTGGTTAAAAATATATCTCTTGCTATAAAAGCGCAAGTAAATATGCTTTAAATCTGAAAGGTTTGGCATGTTCCTTACATTTTAATTCTTTCATAGATTGAATTAATTAAAATTCCACTCTAGCTGCAAATCAGATACCTTATTTAAAGTTAGGACTTCAATTCTTAATACTTTTGGAATTTAATAGCATAGTTCCATTTTCTCTACTCTCTGTTTTGGAGTGTTCTAGAATAAAACTATACTCTATTGAGAATAACGCACTTCTTATGAAATGTTTGTCTACGTCTATCAGTAGTCCAAAAGCATTTAATTATCAAAACTATTGCGGTGTCCTCGAACAGTAAAGAAGGAAACAAAACATAGATCCTCATGATCATATGTGCATATTTACGTACTTCTGTAGCTGTTTGCATCCCTATCTATCTTCTAATTTATGCTCTGTTATTCTGCACAGTATTTCCTTAACTCCCCCATGTCTTCCTCACTGGTTTTATTTATTTTGCTAAACAATTATTTATAGAGAGCTTAATATGTACCAGGCATTTCTCTTATTGTCTAACAGTTTTCCAGGCTTCCCATGCCTTTTCCAGACTTTCTTTTCAATAACACTTTTTTTCCAAGGAGAAAAACAGATGAAACTAAAAATACACCTATTTTAGAGTAAATCTCACTGTGGGTATGGAGCGTAACGAAAGTCACAGAAAGTTAAAGTTTTGAGCAGCTTTATCCTAAAGTACAGCCCTCTGTTTCCTAATGTCAGAAATTTTCAGGACAGGCTTTCTCCTGACCCAGATGCATAAAATATTTTTAACAAGCATTTTTTTTTTTTTTTATTGCTAAACACAAGAATTCTCACTCGGCCAAGATTAAATCAACAAATGTGTTGCTGTAGTGAATTGTCCCTGTGGTTGTAGTAACCTCAGCAGTGATTCTGCAGGGAGCTGCAGTCTAAAAATAACGGAAACTTTTTGGTACAGTTTTTGACTTTAAGTTTGTGTAGATAATTCTCATGTTCTATATTGATACTCTTACGGATACTATGAACAAAAAAATCATACAAAGCCACAGTTTTTAAAACATTGTGTCATATATGTTAGACATATCATGTATTTAGCCATGCCTTTTAAAATATTCAAAAGTCTGAAATTATAAAACACATTAATTAGCAACTTACTGTCTGCTTAACAAATGTTTCATCTTATAAAAGGATTCACTGTAAGTTCCCTCTTAATAGTTATTTCTTCAATTAAATATGGTTCAGTTTACCAAAAATAGGTAACCAAAACTTTTCCAAAATAGTTTTTGCAAAAAGTGAAATATATATATCTCTTTTTCACAAGCCAGACTTGTATATAAAATACAAAAGCCTTTAGATTTCAGTCTGTTTATTACAAAAACTGACAGTGAAATATATACTTCCTATGAATAACTGTTTTTATAAATTATTACATATAGGTGAAAATGTCTATATGCAGAACATATACATAAACATATACATAGGACTTGTACACAAACCCTAGTGCTTTATGTAAGATGTATATAGCAAGTGATTTCAGTGTTAATAAGCAAATACAGAGGATGTATTTTCATGGCTAATTTGTATAAATTTTGTTTTGAAAGTGGTAAATATTAAAAATATGGTTTTCTTTAAAATTTTAGTATTTTATTATGTTTTCTTTTATAGCTGCCTAAAATGTTGGAGGAGAATCAATTCTTCAACGCAAGATGTCTGATTTACTGTGAATGGGCCCAATCTTTGATGACACTGAAAACATTTTGGGGCATACACATTCTCAAAAAATAGGATCCAATACCCAAAAGAAATGGAACTTAATGTTGTGCCAAAGTTAAACTACTGCATTTGGCGGAAGTTCTGCAATGTAAATAGAACACTAATTAAACAACTTGTAAAAATTCGAATTTTAATATAGTACATTTTTATTCTGATACGATGGAGATGTTCTGATTCTTAGACTTTCTGAGGGGGTTTAATGACCACTAGAACTTGTCCTCATATTTTGTCCAGCTTAATACTGTGTGTCTAGTGAGATGGGCCTTACTGCCGGTGTTCTTTGATATGTGATTAAGCTTATAGCTTTGAGTGACCAAACATTTTACAGAGCAAAAATTGTTAGAAACAGGAAAAAGAAGAACCTGATTTATTTCTATGTCTTATTTCTCAGGCCCTGCACTAAGATTTAAATTTGTGCATGGGCTTGTACAATTTCAATGTAAGTGACAAAAAAACAGCCTATTGACACATGTTGAAATGTAAAATTTTGTGATAACAGTGGCCCTTAATGATTGGATCTTTAATTGAACACATTCATTGATACCACTATTACTCTGTAATACTCTGTCCATTTTTTTCACTAGAGGCCGAATTTGCTTTGTATTAAATTAAAGATAATCAATACTGAAGAAGGAAATGAAAATGGCATAAGAATTTGGATAGGGTGAAACTCTGAAATAAATATTTTACCAAAAATGTGAAGAAGAACCATATAGTAAATATATACTTAGTGTTTTCTTACAATCATATAGAAATCAGAAATGTTTGTACAGTTACCAGATCAGAATTTTCGAGAATTGTCTTTCAGGGAAATTCTACTTTATGTAGCAATTTCAGTGAAGAGAGGAAAAAAATTCTGAACTGATCACAATGAGTTAAAGGTTAGCTTTTGACTTATGAATCATGGGAGTGTTAACTGTTAACTCTTGCCATATCAGGAGACTGAAGGTTCATACTAACTTATAAACTTTGTAAAGACCGGTGCTGTTCATTCATGTTGAGAAGGACCCTTTTTTGTGACTATAGGATTGTTTTACAAAATGTGCTTTCTTCATAGAGAAAATGTTCAGTTTAATTAACTCTGGATTTTAAAATGTTTTTCTGAATGACCGGATGTAGTGGGCTCGGCCAGTTTCTTTTGTCTAATTTAATGAATAATATTAAGCTCTTGTTTTTACCTAAATGTTTGTCAGCTAATGAAATGTTATGAAAAAGCCTTGAATATGCATGCTGCTTTCATTTTTATAAACTTTTTATTTTTTAACTATAGCTTTATTAGTAATTCCAAAATGCTGCAATTTAGCTGATTTCTTCACTCAGACAGCTGGCTTTGTGGGTGGCTTTTTCATACTACTGTTAACTTTTTTAAGAAGAAGCAATGTAAAGACTGTAACAATTTAATGCACTAAACTGTTCTTTCTTTTACACATTTAAAAACTTCTTAAAGCACTCTGTATTATAATGATTAAATTGCTCCCTTTTTTAAACCATTGCTAATGTGGTCTGAGTTTTGTTTGACAATTTTCATATTTTCAAATTTGAAATGTCAAGTATTAGAAATCAGCCTTTGAATAATACATTTATATCATGTTTCCCTTGCAATGTGTCAACTTTGTATAGCCGTAAATAAACTAGTAATAATTTTCCCCTCTGTCTCTTTTATAAACTTGGCACTTCATTCTGCTCTGATGTTTGCTAGCTTTTAAATATATTTATTTGACAGAGCAAAACTCTTCTTCTCCCAGTTGATTATGTCCTTGAATACAGAATAAAAGTTAGCAGCAATTAGTAGTTTTGAGTGATTTTTTTTCCATTTTATTAACTGAGTTAAAAAAATGTGGTAAAACACAACAAAATTTGCTACTATATCTGTTTTTAGGTGTATGATTCAATGGCATTAAATATGGTTACAATGTTGGGCAAGTATCACCACTATTTCCAAAACGGTTTCATCATCCCAAACAGAAACTCCATAGCCATTAAGCAATAACTCTGCATTTCCCCTTCCCTCTCCTGCCCTGGTAACATTTAATCTACTTTCTGTTTCTATGAAGTTGCCTATTCTTGATATTGCAAGTAAGTAGAATCAAATACTACTTTTCCTTTTATACCTGACATTTATCATGTTTTCAGGATACATTCATGTTTGTTGTACTATATATCAGAACTTTTTTTTTTAAGTAGGCTTCATGCCCAGCATGGGGCTCAGCGTGGGGCCCAGTGTGGGGCTTGAACTCACAATCCTGAGATTGAGACCTGAGCCAAGATCAAGAGTTGGATGCTTAACCAACTGAGCCACCCAGGTGCCCCTGTCCCTTTTTATGGCTGAATAATATTCCAGAGTGTATCTGTGTTTTGTTTTTGTTTTTTGCTTTGTTTGAATGTAGTTGCCACACAGTGTTACAGTAGTTTCAGGTATATAGCATAATGATTAAACAACCCAATTTGTACATATTGCTTGTCCTTCTGTTGATTCTTCTGTTATCCGTTCTTCTGTTTATCTATTCTGCTGTGATGGGCACTTGGGTTGTCTTTACCTTTTGGCTGGAAAAATGCTTCAGTAAACATGGGCATCTAAGTATCCGTTTGAGTCTCTGTTTTCAGTTCTTTCTGATATATATCTAGGAGTGAAATTGCTGAATCAAACTAACTCTATTTCTAATTTTTTGAGGAACCATCAAACTTTTCCACAGTGATAAAATGTTTTCCACAGTGTCTGTATCCATTTTGCTATTATCCAGTTTCTCTGTACCTTCACCAACACCTTTTGTTTTCAGTTTTAAAAGGTGTTATTGGAACTATCCTAATAGGTATGAAATGGTATCTCATGGTTTTGATTTGCCTTTCCCTAATGACTTATGCTGTTCTGAATCTTTTATCTGCTTACTGACCATGTGTGTATTTTCTTTGGAGAAGTCAAGTGTGTGTTCAAGTCTTTTGCCAACTTGTAATTGGGTCACCTTTTGTTGTTGAGTTTTAGGGGTTCTTTGTATATTTCATATGACACCTTTATCAGATATATGATTTGCAAATACAGTCAATTCTCATCTTCCACAGATTCTGTTTATAGAAATTTGAATTCTCACTAAAATGTATTTGTAATCCCCAAATAAATATTCATGGCACTTCTGTGCTCATCCACGCACATGTGAATGGTGGCAAAACATTTCACTTGCCAATCTGCATGTTCCCAGATGAAGTTAAAAAAAAAAAAAAGTAGTGCTTTGTCTCTTATTTCAGCTCGCAGATTCTAGAAAGCATCCTTTCTATAGTCTGGTAGTGCCACTTTTTAAGTATTTTTGTGTCTTTTATTGGTGATTTTGCTATTTAATATGACTCCCACGTGTAGTGGTGGAGTGCTGTCTAGTGTTCGTAAATGCAAGAAGGCTGTGAGATGCCTTATGGAGAAAACACATGTTGGACAAGCTTCTTTCAGGCATGAGTTACAGTGCTGTTGGCTGAGAGTTCAATGTTAATCAATCAACAGTGTATATTAAATAAGGTATTTTTAAACAAAAACACATAGAAGAGAGGTTATGTGTTGATCTCTTTATGAAAATGTTATCATCGAAAGCTCCCAGGATCTTAACCCTAGGAGCATGTGTTCAGTATTCACTAATTCAGTGTTCATGGTGATTTTATAAATTGTAACTATTGAGGGGAACGAGAATTGACTATGTTTTCTCCCTTTTGTATATTGTATTTTCATTTTCTTTTTTTTAAATTAAGGTTTTATTTATTTATTTGACAGAGAGACAGCGAGAGAGGGAACATAAGCAAGGGGAATGGGAGAGGGACAAGCAGACTCCCCACTGAGCAGGGAATCAGAGAGGAGGGGCTCAGTCCCAGGACCCTGAGATCATGACCCAAGCCGAAGGCAGACACTTAACGACTGAACCACTCAGGAGCCCCTTCATTTTCTTGATATTGTTATTTAATGCACAAAAAATTTTTCAGTTGTGATGAAGTTCAATTTACCTATTTTTGTTATTGTTGTTGTTACTCGAGTTTTTGATGTCATATGTAAGAATCCATTGTCAGGGGGTACCTGGCTGGCTTAGTTGGTAGAGCGTGGACCCTTGATCTCTGGGTTGTGAGATCAAGCTCCATATTGGGCCTGGAGATTACTTAATAAGAAAAAATCTGTTGGCAAATCCGAGATCATGAAGATTTACCTTACATTTTCTTCTAAGAGCTTTATGGTTATATAAAGTTCTTATATTTAGGTCATTAATGCATTTTTTAAATTTGCTTTTTATTTATTTTCAGTATAGCAGTATTCATTATTTTTGCACCACACCCAGTGCTCCATTCAATCCGTGCCCTCTCTAATACCCACCACCTGGTTCCCCCACCCTCCCACCCCCCCCACCCCTTCAAAACCCTCAGATTGTTTTTCAGAGTCCATAGTCTCTCATGGTTCACCTCCCCTTCCAATTTCCCTCAACTCCCTTCTCTCCATCCCCCCTTGTCCTCCATGTTATTTGTTATGCTCCACAGATAAGTGAAACCATATGATAATTGACTCTCTCTGCTTATTTCACTCAGCATAATCTCTTCCAGTCCCGTCCATGTTGCTACAAAAGTTGGGTATTTGTCCTTTCTGATGGAGGCATAATACTCCATAGTGTATACGGACCACATCTTCTTTATCATTAATGCATTTTTGAGTAAATTTTTGTATATGGTGTGAGGTAGAAGTCCAGCTTCATTCTTTCGCTTGTGGAAATCCAGTTTTCCCAGCACCATCTGTTGAAGCAACTATCTTTCTCTCACTGAATAGCCTTAGCGCCCTTGAAGAAAATCAGTTTGCTGTATATGTGAAAGTTTACTTCTGGACTCACTTCCATTCCTTTGGTCTAGGTATCTCTCCTTTTGCCATCACCACACTGTTTTGATTATTTTAGGTTTATGATAAGTTTTCAAATCAGGAGTATGAGTCCTTAACTTCTTTTTCAAGATTATTTTGTTTTCTTGGGGTTCCCTGCAGTTCTATATAAGTTTGAGGATTGGCTTTTCTATTTCTGAAAAAAAAGTTACAGGAAATTTGAATTATGAACTATGGAAGCAATTATGTTGAATCTTTAGATTGCTTTGGGCAGTGCTGACATCTTAACATTTAGTGCTCCTATCTATGAGTACAAGATGCCTTTTCATTTATTTAGGACTTAATGTCTTTCAGCAAGTTTTGTAGTTTTCAGCGTACAAGTCTTTGACCTCCTTGATTATATTTTACTCATGGAATTTTTTTTTAAAGATTTTATTTATTTATTTGACAGAGAGAGATGACAAGCAGGCAGAGGCAGGCAGAGAGAGAGGAGGAAGCAGGCTCCCCGCCGAGCAGAGAGCCCAATGCGGGGCTTGATCCCAGGACCCTGAGATCATGACCTGAGCTGAAGGCAGCAGCTTAACCCACTGAACCACCCAGGTGCCCCACTCATGGATATTCTTTTAGATACTATTGTTACTGGAATTCTGTCTTAATTTGTTCTTCAGATTGTTTATTGCTGGTGTATAGAAACAACTAATTTTTGTTGTTTGATTTTGTAACCTGCAGTTTTGCCAAAATCATTTGTTAGCTCTAGTAGTTTTCTTGTGAAATTTTTAAGAACTTTTTTATATGTAGGATTGTGTCCTCCTTAAATAGATGTCGTTTTACTCTTTTCCAATCTGGGTACCTATTATTCTTTTTCTCATCTAATTGTTCTGGCTAGAACTTCTAATACTATGCTGAATAGCACTGGTGAAAGAGGGCATCCTTGTCTTGTTCCTGATCATAAAAGAAAGCTTTTCAGTTTTGCTATCAAATATCATTTTCTATAGGTTTTTCATGAATGCCCCTTATCATGTTGAGGAAGCTCTAGTCTTAGTGGTGTTTTTTTTTTTTTTTTAAGATTTTATCTTATTTATTTGACATAGATCACAAACAGGCAGAGAGTCAGGCGGGGGGTGGGGAAGCAGGCTCCCTGCTGAGCAGAGAGCCTGATGTGGGGCACAGTCCCAGGACCCTCAGATCATGACCTGAGCCAAAGGCAAAGGCTTAACCCACTGAGCCACCCATCTAGTCTTAGTATTCTGACAGATCTCATCATGAAAGGGTGCTGGATTTTTGTCAAGTGCCTTTTCTGGCCTCAGTTGAGATAATTGTATGGTTCCCCCTCTTCATTCTATTAATATGATGTATTATATTAAGTTTTTGGTGTTGACTCACTCTTGTGTTCCTAAGATAAATCCCACTTGGTTACGGTGAGAGGGCACTGGGAGGGGCTGATGAAGGAAATGGTGAGCTGGGACCTGGTAAGGTCAGGGAAGGTTGCAAGATGAAGGAAGGACTTGGGAGTTGGGGGTGGGGGCTACTGGGGGCTCATTCTGGAGAGGATCAGCCTGGCTGCAGAGCAGGATTCAGTTAAAGAAATGAGGTAGGGAAGGGTTAAAACCTTTAGAAGTGATGATATGTTCATCATCTTGAGGGGGTAGGGAGGTTTCACAGATATATACCTATGTCAAAATTCATTTTAAATATGTACAGTTACTTGTCAATTTATAACAGTGAAGGTATAAAACAAGAACACTGAAAAAAAAAAAACCCAAAAACAAATAATAAGACCGTATAAGCTAGTTTGGTAACAGACTGTAGATGGCTTTGAATGCCTAACTGAGGAATGTACAGTTAGTGAGGTGTCAGACTCTCAAAGTACCTCTAACATCTCCCTTAGGCCAGGAAGGGAAGTAGTAACCTCAGACATCCATCTTTGAGGGCTGAATAATACTTCCTCTTGCTTCATAGAATGTCTGTATTTCTGGATAATTACAAAATCAATTTGAAAACAACCAGCATTTCCACCTTTGGTTAAAGCCTATGGTCAAAGATAATATTTTGGTGTTCTGAAAGGGAGTATCTTTGAGAGGCAGAAATAGAAACTGAGTAGGTCTCAAGACCGGGAGGGGTGTGGAGATCTGTAATTTCTAAGGATAGTGAGAACAGTCTTGTATGCTGGAAGCACCCCTGGGGCTGTGGAATGTTGTACCCAGGAGACTGGGGTCTAGCTCAGGGGCTCCCAGTCAAGGCCAAAGCAAAGACCCCAGCACTCTGTCTGGTGCAGTGACTGCAAATTCTACAGACCACATACATATGTTGACTCGGCTTCCTGCCACCTTCCTGTTCCACAGCCAGGTGGTGGCTCAGAACACCACCAGAACCTTCAGCCTTCAGCTCTTTGAAATGGCAAGGGCATCTCACTCTTTGCCCAGTAGACTCCCTTGGCCAATGACCTGGAATGGAGACAAGAGTGATGCTTGTAATTTTCTTCGGGATGCTTGAATTGCCTGGGAGTCAGAGGCCATCTGGAATTTGTGCAAGCAAGGCAGAAAAAGCCTTCCTGCAGAGACACAGAAAGAAGAAATGAGAGCTCCTAAGTCTCCAGAACATGAGGCAGGGAGAACCAGCCTCAGGTTTAGTTCTCCGTGTCTTCATGAAACCTTGCCATTTTGGTTTTGGGGCATAGTTAAGAACATAGACTTTGATGTCAGATAAAGTTGATGTTGAGTCTGTTTTCTTTTACTCACTACCTGGGACCCTGGGCAAGTTACCTCTCAGATCCCATTTCCTCTGCAAAACTGGAAATAATAATGACTAATTCGGAAGGAGATATTGTGAGAATTAGTTAAAATGAAGTTCATAGGGTGTCCACAGCACAACTGTACTATATAACAGATGCTCAATAAATGTTGGTTCCTCCCCTCCTTCTCAGAAAGGACCTCAGCGTGTGACTTAGAATTGAGAAGTGCTCCTGTCTGCTCCTTCTGCTACTTTCTGTCCATTCAACAAGCATTGATTGAGCCGCTCTGGGTCAAGGTCTGTCTGAGGGCTGAGTTTCCAAGAGTGAGAAAGACACCATCTCTAATTCCCAAGAGTCCACAGTGTGATAAATGCCACAATGGATAAAAACATGGAAGAATTAGAGGAAAGAGGAAGGAGGGCTGCTTGGAGGAGGTGATATCTTGCAGTGGGGAATTCAATCACTCCCCTCAGGCAAAAATCAGAATCTTACAAACAAAAATCTATAAAAACAGATTTTTATCACAATTGACACAATCTTAAACACTTGCAGAATTCCCTTTTAGGAGTGCCTGGGTGGCTTAGTTGTTAAGTGGCTGCCTTCAGCTCAGGTCATGATCCCAGGGTGTTGGAATGGAGCCCCACATCAGCTTCCTGCTCTGTGGGAAGCCCGCTTCTCCCTCTCCCACTCCCCCCTGCTTGTGTTCCCTCTCTCTGTGTGTCTTCTATCAAATAAATAAATAAAATCTTAAAAAAAAAAAAAAGAATTCCCTTTCACAAGGCACTTGGGAGGTTCAGTTGTTAAGGGTCTGCTTTCAGCTTGGGTCATGATCCCAGGATTCTGGGATTGAGCCCCGCATCAGGATCCCTGCTCATTGGGAAGCCTGCTTCTCCCTCTCCCTCTGCCCCTGTTTGTCTCTCTCTCTCTCTCTCAAATAAATGAAATCTTAAAAAAAAATTCCCTTTTACTCCCTAACAGTGCCTAACATATAGTTTTCCCCAAGTATGTAAGTTGTATTTAATAGTTACAAAGTACCCTTCTCTTTTATTGGTTTGCTCGCCTCTTTTTATTTACTTTTCAAAGATTTTATTTATTTATTTATTTATTTATTTATTTATTTGCAGACAGAGAGACAGCAAGAGAGGGAACACAAGCAAGGGGAGTGGGAGAGGGAGAAACAGGCTCCCAACTGAGCAGGGAGCCTGACATGGGGCTCAATCCCAGGACCCTGGGATCATGACCCGAGCTGAAGGCAGACGCTTAACCCACTGAGCCCCTCAGGCACACCTGTGCCCCTCTTTTTTAAAAAACGACATTAGCGAGACACCTGGGTGGCTCAGTCGGTTAAGCATCAGGTTAAGTGTCTGCCTTTGGCTCAGGTCATGCTCTCACTGGGGCTGAGTCCGGCAGCTCCCTGCTCATGGGGAAGTCTGTTCCTCCCTCTGCCTGCAGTTCCCCCGCTTGTGCTCTCTCTCTAACAAATAAATAAATAAAATCTTAAAAAATAAAATGACATTATCCTAAAGCCTCTCTATCAAATGAGGCAGTGATTTAAAACTTGGGATCCGAATGCCAGGTCCTCAATACTGATAAGGTCCTTTGAGCTGTTTTCATTATTGCCAAAGGCGGGATGTTAATCACATTTAACCTTTCCCCCAGGCTCCCTGGGGTCCCTAACAGCTACCTCTTTGTTTTCAACTAAAACCCTAACACACACTGAGGCAATGCTGGTAGGCTCTGGCTGGGCAGAAGCTTGTATTGGCTGTTATATAGGACTTGGATTCAATTTTTTAAAGGAAAATGAAGTAGTTATAAGTTAATTGATGCTGTTTTATTGTGGGCACAAATCCTGCACAACTTTGGGGGGAAAATAACTGAAAGGGTCCTTAGTGGTAAAAAGGCTAGAAACCCCTGAGGTCAGGAATCCTGAGTTCAAAGGGCAAAGAACTCTCTCTCTCACTCATAAGCTGTCTTTCTGTGTCTTCTTGACCACTGCTGTGGAATGTTTGCCTCAGATAGCTGGGCCAGGAGGAGGCTGCGGTGGGGTGGGGTGTGGGAGGTGGGGCACAGGACCCAGGAGAGTGGGCATTTCAAAACTAGGAGACTGTTTTTTTTTTTTTTTTTTTTTTTTTCCCTAAAGAGCCTTTAAAAAGAAAAAACTGAAAAAAGGTTCTCGCTGCTTGCCTTTGCTTGTTCTTACTTTGCACCTGAAACAGGAAGTTTGAATGGACACATATTACTACTCACTTGCTATCTGGCAGGCACTTTACGTGCATTATTTTAATCAATACCCATTTCACAAAGTGAGTCACACGGCTAGTGAATAACTGAACCAGGGTCATGAACCCAGACAAATCTGGTGCTTAAGGCCCTTGCAGCACTATGCTAAATTGCCTTTTCTGCTAGAACAGAACATACTAGGATTAGGGCAAATATCTCTACCCTCCTTAGACTCCATTACTTCTGGATGATGATATTATGGATACCTCCTTTTCTCCTATTTTTCTGCAATTTCTGAATTTTTCCTAATTAGGGCTATTACATCTCTGGAAAACAAATTTTTCCTTCTCCTTTTCCTTCTCCACTCCTCCTCCAACCCCCTCAATGCTGGCTTCTATGGGTGAATGCATCAGTAGCTAAAGTCTGCAGACTGTCCTGGCGAAGCCTTCCACTCAAGCCTGTTGGATGTATGGGTTGGTTCTAGATTTGAGGAGTGATCAGCGGAGAGATAGATTTTGAAACCTTGGGGAATGAGGCTCTCCCAGGGTGAGTTTGTGGAATAGAAGATTGGGTTAGAGAAAGAAACGTGTAAGACAAATGGTGGAAAAGGAACGGGTGAGTGAGGAAAAACAGGAGGAAAGGCAGGGAAAATCTGCTGTGTAATATGTCTCAGTAATACTGTGCTGTGCAATATTGTCCTGTATTTTGTCAGTAATTTTAATATTCCAGTCTCAAAGAATATCTTGAATGTGTAAGAACTCTAGTAAATGTTAGTTCTAGATTTCTGGAATTTGGTGTTTTTCTACAGGTAGAATTACTAGTCTTTGGAGGACCATCCAGAGTAAATTTCTGTCTTCAGCTCTATAAATGTGTGAGTTCTCTGGTCTTTGTTATTGGTGGTGATGTCTCTTTTCCGGAGATGAGGGGACTAATGATTGATTTCTGTATTTCCCAGCTCTTAGCCACGTAAAAATTGATCCTAAGCAAGTTACTTAACCTCTCTCTAAATCCCAATAGCTTCATTTGCAAAGTGGGAATCACTGTGCGTTTCATAAATTGTTGGGAGAGGATACAAAGTGCAAAAAATGTGCTTAACCCAGTGCTACTGAGTTTTAAAAAGCTACCCTGGAGGCAGTGTTTTTGACGCAGGCAGTTCACGATCTCTGTCCATCTCCTGAAACGGAACAGTCAAACACTCTGCCCCGGCTTCGGTAAGTTTGTGGGTCAGATAAAAATCTAAGTTACACCACAACTCCAAGCCAGCAGCGAGCCAAATCCAGGTTTGGGGGACCCCGCAGGAAACTACAAGCCCCAGCATGCCGCGCTCCGGCCGTGGCGGCCCCGCCCTTTCCGCGTCGGGCCGCACGTGGGCGCTGCTCCAGGCACCGCCCCCTCCCGGTGCCCCGGCGGCGGGCGCGCCATGGAGACTGGATGCTGGCTGCTGGGCGGCGAGTTCGAGGACTCCGTGTTCGAACAGAGGCCGGAGCGGCGGCCTGCACCGCCGGCGTCCTACCGCGCCAAGCGCTGCGAGCCGCAGGTGAGAGAGCGGGACATGGTGGCCTGTCTCTGAACCCCCGGCCTCGGCCTCCGCGGGTCCCGGGCGGGGAGCACCTCGGACGCCCTGTTCCCGCGCCGCCGCCCTCGGAGCCCAGTCTTGGCGGTACGGGTGCCCGCCGCCTCGCCCGGCCGACCCTGCGCCCCCGCAGGCCTCCCCTCCCTTGCTTACTCCCTCCCCGACGTGGCGGGGGCGTTTCCGGAGCACCACCCGGTGGACCCGGCCCACCGGGCCCCGAGCTGCGGGCATTAACCCGCACAGGGCGTTTGGCGGGGGTCCCCCAGGCTCCCTATCCTGGAATCTTCAGTAACTCCGTGCGTCCTCACGGAGTCTGCAGCCGGGCGGTCAGGGGCCCCAGAAATCCGGCCACCGCCCACTTCCCAAAACTTGTCTGCTCCCCAGAAGGCGACGTCCCACCCACGGGGCCTGCCCTTGCTCAGTGAATTCTCCCAGCCCCCGTCACCCCCGCTCGCACGGTCAGATCGCTCAGTTACATCCATTTCTTAGAGCGCAGCTTGAATGGCGCCGCCTCCAGGAAGTCTTTTCTGATTCCTCCTTCCCAGCCAACGCGTTTGTCTTTGAGGGCCTCCCCTCCATTCAGTTTGCATGACAGCCCTTGTCAGTAACGCAGAGCTCTTCGTCCCGGAGTGCTGAATGACCACAGGAGAGTGGGGGCTTAACCTTCTGTCTTCCGGTGGCTGGCAGTTTTTGTTCGTGACAGGAACTCCGTGAATAGTTTGAATTGGTAGAATATTACTTGGTGTTACTGCATATATGTAAATCTCATCTCCCAGATAAGAACTACAGCACTATGTATTAGAAACTTAACCTGTTTCAGGCACCGTGCTAAGTTCCTCTACCGGTATTGTCTTTATTTTTCCTTAAAACCGTTGTACTGGGGCTCCTGGGTGGCTCAGTGGGTTAAGCCTCTGCCTTCGGCTCAGGTCATGATCTCAGGGTCCTGGGATCGAGCCCTGCATCGGGCTCTCTGCTCGGCAGGGAGCCTGCTTCCTCCTCTCTCTCTCTGTCTGCCTCTCTACCTACTTGTGTTCTCTGTCAAATAAATAAATAAAATCTTAAAAAAAAAAAAAACGGTTGTACTTAGGGGGCGCCTATGTGGCTCAGTGCGTTGAGCAGCTGCCATCTGCTGAGGTCCTGATCCCAGGATCCTCAGCTCCTGGCTCAGCGGGAAGCCTGCTTTTCCCTCTGCCTGCCACTCCCCGTGCTTGTGCGCTCTCTCTGTCAAATAAATAAGTAAAATATTAAAAAAAAAAAAAGTACTTAAATATGTCAGGTGCTCAGTAATTGGTGATTTATGTTTGTTTTATTTAACTTACTTTTCCTCCTAATCACATATGCTCTTTCAGAGTTACCTGTAGTGGTTGCTCAGGTACACTGAGAACAGGAATGGACCTGGGAAGGCATGTGGTGCCGCAGTAAAAGCCATGGTTATGAGAGAGGACCCCGCATTGCAGCCTTCACTTTAGCACTTACCAAAGTGTCAGAGTCTTATGTGTAATTTGGGAAAAATAAGATTTGCTGGCTCACGGGGTTATTTGTGGAGTGAAGTGGGTGAGATACTTGGTCAGGTGTGATGTGTTGTGCACTTACAAAGTGAAATCCAAAAATCACTTGTCTTTAGGATTTGTTTGGTGTGTGATGCTGCTCATAAACTCAAAGAGGCCTTGTTCACATCGCATTGATTTCTGTGAGTGTAAAACCAGGAGCTTGGGTTAGAAGATTTCTGTTGTCCCTGCTTAGATCCTCTGGGGGACAGAAGTCGGCGTTACCCAGCCCCTCACCTCTTCATTCCGCCCTTGCTCCCAGTTCTTCCCCCCTTCCTCTTACTAGAAAAGGGAATTGGGAGCCATCCCCGTCTAAATGGTTGCGGGCCATTTGTGGAGATGTGAGAGCATAGAAACAATCATTTGGAAGCCCGTTTTTCCTAATCATTTCCCCCTGGGATCGTGAATACTGGATGAAGATTTGCAGTTGGGCGGTTGTTGTTCCGCAGGTTGGGACTGGCACTGTGACCGGCAAGCAGTAGAGCACGAAGGAAAATTATGTGGACTTTTGACTTACTCGGTGTTTCAGGGACAACAGAAAATCAGCAGCTACCAGCGTTCTTCGCTGTGATGGATCAGATGAAGGAGAGAAACTATTTTACTGGATAATAGGAGGGAAATGATACCCAGGCAACACTTGCAGTAATAGAACCAAGCAATTTTGATGCGATTGTGGAACCACCACAAACGCGGTTGCGTTTTCATAGCATTTACCTGGGGACAAGCCACAGTCAGCCTCACTGTGTTTTATTGTGAGTAAAAGGGAGGTTGAGCTACTACTTTGAGGCTGGAAAAACTGGCACACAGACTGCTTTTTGTTAGACCTATTTTCTAATCTCGACGTACTTCACTCACTAACGGAGAAATCCCAGTCTCGCTTGCCTTTCTATCAGTAGAAAAGTGAATAAGATATTCCAGATGGGCATTACCCCAAACTTTTCTTTCTTTCTTTCTTTCTTTTTTTTTTAAGATTTTATTTATTTATTCGACAGAAATCACAAGTAGGCAGAGAGGCAGGCAGGGGGATGGGGAAGCAGGCTCCCTGCTGAGCAGAGGGGTGGGGACTCCATCTCAGGACCCTGGAATCGTGACCTGAGCCTAAGACAGAGGCTTTAACCCACTGAGCCACCCAGGCGCCCCAAACTTTTCTTCTACAAGTCTTTGGCATTTGATTGCATGGAGACCTCCTTTCAGCCTTAATTTCAATCTCTTTGGTTAGATTCTACTTTTTGTTTTTACGACATTTTCATAAAAGTGTTATAAGTAAAGGTAATTCCTCTTTCCTTTGTCCTTTTCATAATGAATCGCCAATCCTTGTTCTAACCACTCTGAAAACGTCTCTACAGGGACACCTGTCTCAGTCTGAAGGAGCAGTGGGAACTGTGCTAGTTAAAATCCAGCTTCCTGGACACCACGATCCCATCTTGAAATGCTCTGCGTAGAACCATATAGGCCTGAGTTGCTTTTTCAGTTGAGATGTTTCTCACTATTGATATGTTTATTACTCGTGATGATTTTAATGAAAACTGAGCCATCGCTAAAATTGACTTTCTTGTTAGATGTTTTCCTGTGTGTCTCATCCTAAAGAAGTAGGTCAGTGTTTGAGATTTCATCAGTTACATATGGGAAATTGCTTCCACTTGAGTATGACAGGGAAAAGCGTAAGTTAATTCTCTGTGGTGTGCTATTTTCACAATTTCTAGTGGTTTTATGAAGAAACAGAGAGCGGTGATGATGTTGAAGCTCTAACACTGAAGAAATTCAAGGGGGACCTCGCCTACAGACGGCAAGAGTATCAGGTAGAGTTCAGCATATATAAGCTTATTCTACTTGAAACTGGCAATCAGTTATAAACAGTTACAAATAATCAGTTATGAACAGGTAATCAGTTATAAACAATGCTATCGGTTACAGCATATTAGTTATGAATGTGTTATTTGTGAGGGTGAATTTAATCTTCTCTGGTAAGTGTTTATAATCTCAGAATCCCCAGTTTCTATCCTTTTATCCATGGCTCTATATCACTTATTTTGTTTCCGTGTCTACAATATAGGGATCTTTTCGGGATCCTTGCAGGTCTGTTTCCCCAAGTTCTATATCTCCCCATTCTGCGGGAGCCTCTAGCATGATGCCTCATGGAGTCACAGGAGCAGAGCACCCCGAAATGTGTAAGCAAAAGGAAGAACAAGTAGATACCAGGGTGCTTTACATAGAAAATTTCATTTCTTCTTCACAAGAGTCTTACTGTTGTTTTGCTGATGAGAGAAGGAAGGTTGTATAGCAAGTTTGTGGCAAAACCAGGATTCAAACCCCAGTCTGTTTGGCTCCAAAATGCTCTTTCTACCATATGGTGATAATTTCCGTGGTAGTAGCAGTTATATTTTCCAGCCATTTCTTTTCTACCTTTTAGAAAAATGGTGCTGACAAATACTCAGGCCTTCCATAGTTCATTGTGGAGTCAGTTAGAATAATCCCTCTACCAAGAAAAAAACGATGCCTATAACTGAATCCTCTTCTCTACTTTATATTTTTCTTTTTTTTTTTTTTTTTATCCCTTCTCTTCATTTCCTTTATTTAACAAATAATTGGCAGAAAGCACTTCAAGAGTATTCTAGTATCTCTGAAAAATTGCCGTCTGCGAATTTTGCCATGAAGAGGGATGTCCAGGAAGGCCAGGCTCGGTGTCTGGTTCACCTGGGCAGACACACAGAAGCCTTGGAGATTGCTACACACTTGGTAAGTGGTTTCATTGCTTGTGTTCCTGTTGCTTTCCTGGGATATTGAATAATTTATTTTCTAAAACAAAACAAAACTTCGCGCTAGCAGCAAAATCTGTGGGTTTGGATAAGTAGAAAATTGTCAGTGGTGTAAGAACTTTTAATGATAAACAGTTTGGTGCTCTAGACAGTCATTTTCTTGTAATATTTTTTCTTAAAATTCTTCCATTACCTGAAAATCTTGTTAAAAAAAAAAAAAAAAGGTTTTACTCTTGTTAGGAGTAAATGTTCAGAGTAGGAGGATCATCAGTAATTTTTTTCTTTAATTTTTTTTTTTTTTAGATTCTATTTTCCGAAATTTCTATAATGAACTTTACCAAAAAAAAAATCCTAAATATCATACTGAGCCAAGCTTAATGGCCTTTTTAATTCTTTTTTTTTTCTTTTATTTATTTATTTGACAGAGAGAGATCACAAGTAGGCAGAGAGGCAGGCAGAGAGAGAGAGAGAGGAAGCAGGCTCCCTACAGAGCAGAGAGCCCGATGTGGGGCTCGATCCCAGGACCCTGGGATTATGACCCGAGCCGAAGGCAGAGGCTTTAACCCACTGAGCCACCCAGGCGCCCCTGGCCTTTTTAATTCTTAAATGGAATTCGCACAATCCCTTTTTTAAGGGATAAAGAAAAGCTGTTATTTGCAATTCTAGATTCTGCTTGTTTTTGATTTCAGATGAAGGCAATTTTTATTTATTTCTGGCTTTTCTGTGTATAAATTTTATATGAGGATTGGTCTAAGTTGACCAAACTTAGTTTATAGATGACCCGTTTTCTTCCTCAGAGGGAATTCCTGAGGTGCCCAGACACTGATCGTGAACCCTGCAGATCAGGTTGACTAGAGGTCAGCCTGAAGAATGCATGCAATTGAGCTGTTCTCCTCCATCTCTTTAACTAAGAAAAATCCCTAAATTTACTTGCCGGTGGGGTTCATTGCCTAGGACCTCAGCCTCTTGCAGTGAGAAGAAACCTTGGAAATTGTCTTTGGAATGTGGAAAACAGCTGTGTCTGGCTCTTCTTTTTCTCCCCTCTAATAAATGTGCATTAATTCTTAAGCCGGAAGATGAGATTACCTTGTTCAGGAAGCCCACGGCACAGTAAACTTGGTGGGATTTGACAGCGTTCATTCTCAGTCTTCCAGGTCTGCAAATTAGCAGCAGCGTTGGGCCTTTTGGTACCTTTTTCTAGGCATCAGGTACCTGCCCGTCATTCCTGTTCTGTGCTCTCCTGTCCCCTCCCTCTTCCTGGCATCCCTTACATGTCCCCGCTCTGCTCTCCCCTGCCTGACCTACTCGTCAGTGGCGTCAGTGTCTGGAGAATTCCTGCGCTTCCTTCTAGCCGAGGAAGTCTGTTTCTGTGGCTCAGAGAAGCATCTGTTGCCCGCCAGCAGATGCCGGTGTCCAGAGCTTGGGATGTTATGAAACAGGAGGAAGGACCAGTCAGAAGACCTTCAGCTTTCCTGCCAGGACTGAAAACTGTCCATCGGGCTTCTAGGCATCCTTCTGGGGAAGGAGCCAGCAGTGTAGGCCAGTGGGTCTCCCCCTTTCTTTGGGTCTTTTCACATGATCTCAGTGGTGCCCGCCGACTTGCGTAGTTTTTCATTGCTTGGTACCCTGTGTTTTGTTTTATTTTTTAAATTTCTTCCCTACTTATAGACCTCTCTCTTTTGTTTTTAGCTGTGGCTTATTTCTGTTTTTGTCTTGGTAGTTGTTGTCCTTTTATGTTCTGTAGGGGACAGGTCAGTATGCAGCGTTGAACAAAATAGCTCATCTGGGAGTGCCTGTCGGGATATGAACACTTTCTGCTCACAGCTCCTAATTCATCTCTCTTCTTAATGATTGTTGGACAGAATTTTGTAATAGAACTTATTTTTGGGAATGCCTGGGTGACTCAGTGGGTTAAAATCTCTGCCTTCAGCTCAGGTCATGATCCCAGCATCCTGGGATTGAGCCCCACATCGGGCTCTCTGCTCAGCAGGAAGCCTGCTTCTCCCTCTCCCATTCCCCCTGCTTATGTTCCTTCTCTCACTGTATCTCTCTCTGTCAAATAAATAAATAAAATCTTTTAAAAAAGGAACTTATTTATATTTTATTTCTTATTTCAATAATTAAACATCTTACCGTAACTGATATGCTCATGTGATAAGTTGTGGTTAAGGACATTGCTTCTGATGGTAAATGACTCTTTTAAATGCGTTCACTCTACAAACACTGATTTCAGCCCCACCACGTGCCTGATTCTGGGTTCAGTGCTAAGGTGATAGACTCATGTCCATAGCCTGCACACACACTGTTCATCGGGAGGGAGAACCTTAAGCCAGCTGACATGCGTCAGCCCTTCCAAAGTACCCTCCATCCTGTGCCTTCTCGTGTGACTGACTGTAGCTCTGCTGCTTACCAGCTGTGTGACTTCAGGCAAGTTCTCTAACTTCTCTGTTGTGACTCAGTTCCCTCTTCTATGAAAAAGGGGGTAATGATGGAATCTATTTCAAAAGATTGTCATGAGGATTAAATGAGTAAAGTGCTTAGACTAGTGCCTGGCTTGTGTTCGCACTGAATAAATACTAACTCCTGTCATCATTATTGCATTTCAGAAGGAGTTGGGTTATTCTGGAAAATCTCACAAAGTCATTTAAATGGAATTTAATTTTCCAGAGAGTTATTTGCTATTTATGCTATAAAAACCCTCCCATCGAAATCATGGTTTATATGTAACAGCTTCTACCTCAACATACATTCTCAATATGAAATGCTAACTATACATCATAAAGCGCTATAGCCTGGTTTTAGAAGGAAGGTAGCATTTCCTAAAGTCTGTATGTGCTGTTCTCCTTACAAATAAAGGACATGAAGATGTATTCCTTAGTTACTGAACATCTGTTATGTCCAAGGTGCTATGCCCTCTGCTAGGAATTCAGCATTGAATTAAAAAAAAAAAAACCTTTGGGTGAAAAAAATGAGAGATGTCAAAAGGCAAGAAACAGATTCTTTTTTTTTTTTTTTTTAAGATTTTTATTTATTTATTTGACAGACAGAGATCACAAGTAGGCAGAGAGGCAGGCAGAGAGGGTGGGGGGGGAAGCAGGCTCCCTGCTGAGCAGAGAGCCCGATGTGGGGTTCTATCCCAGGACCCTGAGATCATGACCTGAGCCGTAGGCAGAGGCTTAACCCACTGAGCCACCCAGGCGCCCCAAGAAGCAGATTCTTAACAATAGAGAACAAACTGATGGTTACCAGAGGGTAGGAGAGTCGGGGTGGGGGGACAGGTGAACTAGGTGATGGGGATTAGGGGAGTGTACTTTTGTTCAGGAGAGGGTGATGTACAGAAGTGTTGAATCATTCTATTGTATTCCTGAAACTAACAGCCCTGTGTGTTAGCCAACTGGAATTAAAACAGAACTTAAAAAGAAAAAATGGTAGAAGTTTTCTGAAGGGAAAACTTCATAGAATTTTATGTCAGAACTGAATGAGGTTGGAATAAATGACTTTTAAAAAGTAAAACCAAAAAAACCCCTTTGGAACCTACTGGTCTATTAGGAAGGACAGAGTGCAGAACAATAATAGTAATAAAACCAGATCTGTTCTGTTCACTGGGAAGGTGCAGTATCACCAGATAGGTCGAATGGAGCTTTATTTTCTATTCTCACTTAATATATAGATATGTAAATATTCCCCAAGCTTTCACTCGCTGGCCTCTTTCTTCAGGCTGCACACGGGGGAGTTTTACTTGTACTTCCTGCCCAGTGTAGCTGTGTGCAGGAGCCTGGTCTGGATATTAGTAGGCCCGGTTTTCTTTAGACTTAAAATTAACTGAAAGGTAATTTTAGTCGGCCATCTGCTCTCCACAGACTAACGTAGAAAAAGAAACCTTGTCTTCCCTAACCCACAGCGCTTTTGCCATATGGCAAGTTAGGCAAGAGGCGGTGGCTCTGGTTAAAGAGACTTGAAAAGCATTTTCTGATCAGAAGGAAACCAGGCAACCCCTTCTGGCCAAAAATAATTGGCCTTGGTAATGGTTACCAGGGACGGCATTTGGATTCAATTATGGTGCCGCATGAAGCACTGAGAGCTTCAGGGCTATCCTGTTTAAGATGTCTAAGCCAAGTCAAATTTGGAAATGGAGTCCATTTGAATCCTCAAGGAAATTACCATTTGGGTTTTTAGAAAGCCTGGAATATTAAAATGGACCATTAGCCCAGGGGAAAGAAAAGTTGGCTTGGGCCTCTCAGCTGCCTGGCTAAAACAATAAAGACTACTCTAAAACTTGAGGATAAACTGAAATAGATGATTCTGGTGCTGAATTTCATCAGGCCACTGTCATATGAATTATGCTTCGGTTATGACAGGATGTTTGGAAGTGTCTAGTGGTTATTTCAGTAGGTCGTATGTATTTCTCTAGGTTTTTTTTTTTTTTTTTAAGATTTTTATTTTTTTATTTATTTGACAGAGAGAGATCACAAGTAGGCAGAGAGGCAGGCAGAGAGAGAGGAGGAAGCAGGCTCCCTGCTGAGCAGAGAGCCAGATGCGGGACTCGATCCCAGGACCCTGAGATCGTGACCTGAGCCGAAGGCAGTGGCTTAACCCACTGAGCCACCCAGGCGCCCCAGTATTTCTCTAGGTTTACAGCTTCAAGCAGTTCTCTCTACTTGTAGCTATTGAAAGATATCTCTAATTTCCAACATACACAACTCGGGTTTTTAGGCATATCCGTTTTTACAAGGAAAACGTTCTGCAGGTTAAAGTTGTTAACTCTTGCACACCTAGCTAGCTGAGTGGGTGGGGTACAGGTGTTGATCTCAGGGTTGTGGGTTCAGGCCCTGCATTGAGCATAGAGAGTGCTTAAAAATAGAATCTTAAAAAAATAATAAGGTTTTTAACTTTTTTTTCCTCCTTAGGAAAAGAAAGCAACTAACACAGACCATTTAACCGCTGTGCTCTACCTCCAGTTGGCTATTTGTTCAAGTCTGCCAAACTTGGAGAAAACAATTCTCTGCCTACAGAAACTAATTTCTTTGCATCCTTTTGATCCTTGGAACTGGGGCAAATTGGCTGAGGCTTACCTGAATCTGGGGCCAGCTCTGTCCACATCGTGTGCGTCATCTCAGAAACAGAACGATTTCACCTCCAGTGACAAAACTGCCAAATCCTCCTTTCCACACTCAGGAAAAGACTGTCTTTTTTGTTTTCCTGAAACACGGCCCGAGGGCTCTGGGCTCTCTGTGGAAGCACGCAGCGGTAATGACTGGAAGAATGAGAAAGTTCTGAAAAATATTCCAGACTGTATGGCAGAAAAGAGAGAAGCAATGTTGCTGGAGACTCGGGTGAAAGCATGTGCCTCCTTTATACGAACCAGGTAAATGAAGAAAGGATGAAACAACATACGGTACTAGGCCAAGGATAAAGGTGTTGTTTTTCTGATTTTAGTCGTCAGAAAGTCCTAGGATAGAATTTGGTATGTTTTTGAGATTTTTTTTTTTCCCTATAGTCTAGATGGAGTCCTTTGAACATGTCCTTTTAGTATGTAAGATTTAGAAACATAACTGTATTTGCTCAAGAATATGATTTGTGTCATTACACAAGATAAAGTGTTGAAATTGGAAACCGTTAAAATTAGGAAAAGAAAATTAAATGTATAAAACATCGACAGAGGGGAAGAGATTTTATAAACAAGGTATTTTTCACTCAGATTCCACAGAAATCTACTAAAGGGCAAACAATAAAGAGCAAACAATTTGCTCTTGTGTTTGAATCACTATTAATAATATGAATAAACAATGTTTACCTCATTCTACAGAGAATCCCCATGGTTTAGGGACTCCAAATACTTTAAATCCATATTAGTAAGAGTTTAAGGGTAAAAAAGAAAAAGGTTTAAGGGAAAAGGGAACATACACTTGATCAAATTCTATAATTTATGAGAGAAATAGATTCTCAGAGGTCCCAAATGATGCCAAAAGTGTGTTGTTGTTTTTGCTATTGTTTTTAACTCTGGAGAATTCTAGAAACATTAAGAGTGAGGCTTACTGAGAAGTGGTATCTGTGAAGCAAATTGTAAACTTTATGCAGCAGATGTTTTGTGTTGACTGCGTTACTTTGATTCGGAAGTACATGAGCCAGTGGTATGTATGCCAGGCACATGCTGGGTGCTGGGATCATAAGGATTTTGAAAAGAGGTCCTTTTTGGGGCACCTGGGTGGCTCAGTTGGTTGAGCATCTGACTCTTGGTTTCAGCTTGGGTTATGACCTGTGGGTCATGGGATCGAGCCCTGAGTCAGGCTGGGAGTCTGCTTGAGGATTCTCTCTCCCTCTGCCCCTCCCCTTGCTTGTGCGCATTCGCTCTCTCTAAAAATAAGGAAATCTTTTTTTTTTAAAGGCCCTTTCCTTTACAGCACGCAGTGTGTTGAGGACACTGGATGTGTAGTCGGTGACAGGCAGAATAGGTGCTAGCGGCGTATTAGTAGTGGCAGCCCTACGGGGACAGGAAACAGGAGCTGTTCAGTGTAGCAGGAAGAACACTTTACCGGGGAGTGATGCTTCTGCCCAGTGTTTCTGGGCACCTTCCTCAGCTATAGAGAGAAGTGTGTACTAGAGCTTTGCATGCACTGTTTCATTTTAATTCTCACCCTTCCCTGAGGTGGGCGTGGGGATCCCATCGTAGAGACTAGGAAACGAACTTAGCGTTATGCCCACAGTGGCACAGCTCTGAAACGCTGCCATGATCCGGACCCCAGGCCTTTGATTCCACAGCTTGAGTTCTTTCTGGAGTATCTTGCTGACCTGGAATGTTCCCCAGATGAGAAGAGGCAGGCTAGGTAAAGAGGAAGAAAGCACAGGACCGGCGTCACGCGGTGTCACACAGTCTGCTGCAGTGACAGCAGCGTGGGTGGGGGAGCCGGAGAGGTGGGCGGCAGACCGCGGTCCAGGACGACATCGTGAGGGGGCGGAGGGGTTTGGGAGTCAGATCTCACTGTAAGGATCTAATAAATTGGTGCTGAGCGAGCAAGTATGGACTCCTCTGCTCGCTAGCGGTCTGACCTTGTACAAATTACGTAAACTCTCTGCTCTCCGGTTCCTTCATGTTCCTCTTCACAGAGAAAACGGGAAAGGCCTCCCTCCTGGGGTGGTTAGGATCCCGGCCTCTGAGGCTCTGGGTGCAGCGTGTGGCAAGCCTTCGGTATCGGGCGTACTTCTGGTCACAGAAGATGCTAAATGTCATCTTGAAGAACTTGGTCCTTACGCTGAAGGCCGGAATAGGATTTGAAAGTTTTAAGTGTCCAAGCAGGGTGACAAGAGCTGTGATTTCAGGAGAGATCTGGTGGCCTGGAGGAGATTTGGGAGGAAGGAGTGGCGATCGTGCGTCGCCAGGGAAGGCGCTGTGGAGTCTTCGGTGGGCAGCGGCCAGGACCTGACCTAGGATCGTGCAGCGGTTGGGGAGGAGGAAACGGACATCAGTGCAGGATTCGATGGACGCAACTTGAGGACCGGCTGAGGGTGTGGGAAAGACGGGGATGGGGGAGGGGAGCAGAGGAGTCCAAGACGAGTCAAGAGTCTTCCTCGGGTGTGTGGGTGGATGGTGGCACCTTTTGAGAGACAGAACACCCGGGAGGAGGAGCAGAGCAGACTTAGGGTGGAAGTAAAGATTTTGGTTGAATGTGCTGAGATTCAGGGACCTACAGGCCATGAGTTGGAGCTTTTCCCTTGGAGGAGTTGAGCTCAGAAGAAGGAAGCGGGAGATGAAGGAGTTTCAGGAAGGAGAGCAGCGGCCAGATGATAGTGAGAAGTCAGGTAGGATCAATCTGAGGGGGGGCTTGACAGTGAGGAGGTCATTTGCAGCCTCTGAGAAGGCAGTTTGAGGAGTGATGAGTGAGCAGGCACGGGGCAGAGGGCTGAGAGAACATGGGACGGAAGAAGCAAGTGTAAGCTCTATTTTCTTTGTCTTTTTAAAAAATTTTATTTTATCTATTTGAGAGAGAGAGAGCCTGAGCAAGGGCAGAGGGAGAGGGAGAAGCAGACTCCCCACTGAGCAGGGAGCCAGACGCAGGGCTCCCCAGGATCATGACCTGAGCCAAAGGCAGAAGTTTAGCCAACGGAGCCACCCAGGGACCCCGAAGCTGTATTTTCAAGTCCTTTCAGGAGCAAGAGGGGACAGCAAGGACATCAAAGAGAAAAGGGGTCACAAATGTATATGCTTCCAGAGGCCAGGTAGTAACACAAGCTGGTTTGAGTGAGTCAGGGGAGTGTGGGTCCGAGCATGCTTTCCTTCCAGACCCTCCGGTGACTTCCCGTTGCCCTTACGTAAATGCCCTGCTCCTTTCCGGGGCCTGTGAGACGTTGACCTTGCCTTTCCCTTCTCGTTTACTGCGGGTTTTTTTTCCCTCTGCTCCAGCCATAGTGATCGTCACGATTTTCAAACACATCAAGCTAATTCATGTGTCCGCGTCCCCTTGCCCCAGACACTCCGGCGGCCGACTCACCGTTGGCTCTTAGCTTGAGCGATGACTCGGAAAAGTCCTCCTTCCCTGTTCACCTGAACAGCGGGTACTTAGCCACCCTGCTTGGACGGACTGAGTGAGTGGTTGATTTTTTGCATAACACTCCTCACTCCCTGAAGTCCTCTTCCCCGTGATCGCTCTCCCTCTGTTCCATGGAGCAGAAGCCTGTTTTGCCTGCCAGGATCTCCCAGTGCTTAGAGTAGTGGGTGGTTCATTCAAGACATGAGATGAGTGAACAGGAGAGCTGCGTGCTTGTGGGAGTAGAAATAGGGACCAGTGAGGCCTGAGGGAACCTGGAGAATCGACACATTCAATATATTTAAAAAATACCTATTTTTTTGAGAGAGAGAGAATGTGACGCTGGAGTACACAGTAGTCTGGAGGGGGCAGAGGGAGAGGAAAGAGAATCTCAGGCAGACTCCCTGCTGAGCGCAAGCCGGCGTGGGGCTCTCTCTCACCATCCCGAGATCATGAGCTGCGCAGCAACGGAGAGTTGGCTGCCCGGCAGACTGGGCCACCCAGGGGCCCCCACATTCAGCACTTAAACAGTGAGGAGAAGGAGCTGTGTGCCCAGGACAGGAGCGAGGAGGAAGGAGAAGACCAGGCTATGCCCGTGCGGGAAGTTCACGATGAGGCAGTTGCCAGGTGGACCACCAGAGGCTCGTCAAAGACCTGACCCGGCTTTGGGTAATGAAAGTCTGCTGGAGGCTCTGACTAGTCCTCGAGGTCGAGTGACTCTAGGTTTGGGGGATATAAAGGGTCGCAGAACACAGACTTCAGAGGAGCACATCCCAGCATTTTGGAGGAGGAGCCTTTGATTAGGAAGCTTGTTCCTTTCACTCCGGATTGTTTGTGCTTTCAATCACTTGACTTCTTCTACAGGAAGCCCTTTGGAGGTTTTTCTCCCTAAAGATCTCTTTGTGAAGCGTTGATCTAGGAATTTTTAGAAAAGATGACTCTCCAGCACAGTTTGCTCAGTTTGCTCAAGTGGGAAGCTTTTTAGGGATTCAAATGAAGGTGAGTCCCCTCCTCTAGCCCGGGAGGACTCCCACCCAGCCGAGTCCCCGTGCTCCTGCGAACCCTTCCTCCGGCTTTCCCTTCCCTGTCGCCCATGCGTTGGGACTTGCTGTTTTTCAGGCTCTTGCTTCAGCTTACCCAGGCTCAGCAAACGGCGTTTGCTTTGGAGAGGAACTTAAGGACTCAGCAGGAAATTGAAGATAAAATGAAAGGGTTCAGCTTCAAAGAAGACACTTTGCTGTTGATAGCTGAGGTGAGTGTTCACATGAACCCTGGGGGTTTATGTGAACCGAGGCATCAGAGGTATTTTTCCTGGCTTCGGAACCGTTTTTTAGAAAACAACCAGATCTCTTCTGCTAAGGGACTTTTTCTCTGCCTTACGTGGCTTTTGATTGCTTAATCCGCGAGAGCAGCATCGTCGTCATCTTTTTCTCCCACAGCGTACTACGTCAGGGGCTCTGTTTCATTTTCCTGTCAGTGCTTGTGAGTCCCCCCTGCTCGCACATCCTAAATGCCCGATCGTTGTTTTCTGAGTGCTGATTGAACGAATGAGTGAATGTTGATGTTCTTGCGGCGTTTCTGTACGTTTTTCCTCCATTTGTCTTCATAATGCTCAGAACAGCCTTTGGGACCCGTGCAGCTGGGAGTGAAGCTCGCACAGGTTGGAACCCGCCTCGGGCTGGATTTTGAGCTGCAGAACTGGACTGAGCCCCACCCACTGCAAGTCCGTTTTCTTTCTGCTAAACCTTTCCACTAGCTTGGTGGTTGCCGAGAAATTCAGATGTCAGGGTTTTTTATTTTATTTAATTAATTAATTAATTAATTAATTAAAAAGATTTTGTTTATTTATTTGACAGACAGAGATCACAAGTAGGCAGAGAAGCAGGCAGAGAGAGAGGAGGAAGCAGGCTCCCTGCTGAGCAGAGAGCCCGATGTGGGGCTCGATTCCAGCACCCCGAGATCATGACCTGAGCCAAAGGCAGAGGATTAACGCACTGAGCCACCCAGGCGCCCCTTCATTAGCTTTTTTTAAAAAGTGATGTTGAAACTACTTAAGATAGCATTTGGAGATGATCTGTGTTTGTATTTAAGTTACTCACACTAGCTCCTGTTCGTATGTCATGGAAACTTGGTAACTGAGGTACTTATCCGTGAAGTAAGTCTGTATAGCCCTATCTACCCTAATGTCACTCAGTTTTAAGAAATACTGCCGGCACATCTAAATTGCCAGGCTCCTTTCTTCCTTCTCTAAACTAAGCACCCACTTGGACCCCTTTTCCCTCTTATGGGACCGTGTTCTCCTGGCTCTTCTTTGTGAGCCTTTTTCAACCTTTCCTTTGATCCCACAGACAGGCGCAGCGGACGGCCTGTCTCTCCTCCAAGTTTACCGAGGCTTTGCTACTTAGGCTTTGCTTCCCTTCCTCTTCCTGGTGTTCAGAGCTGTTGGCCACCCCCTATTTGTTGCCTCTCCCCTTTTCTTCCGAGGGACCCCAGCAGTCTGATTTTCTCCTGTATTCTTAATATTCCTCTTTCTCTTGGAATTTCCTTGTTTCCTCTGTCTCTTAAGTCATGGCATTCCCTGAGGTTCCACTTAGCTTCCCCCTTCTCTCCGCCATCTCCCGCAGAAATCGTAACCCACTCATGGCTTCAGCCGTCATGTCTGGGTCGATTATCCTCTAACCGGTATGTCTAGCGCCATCTCTGAAACCCTCGTCTCACTTCTCAGACTAGTTACCTCCTAAGCCACACATCCGAAGCGCTGATTGATGATCCTCCTGTCTCTTCTGGTACAAAATGGAGCTGCTCCTCAGAACACTTTCCAGTCAACCTTCAGTCCGTATCTGGCAGTATCTCTTCATTCTAGACTTCGTTTTTTCATCAGTCCCGTCTGTCATTCTTTCCAGAGCTGGGACCTCGCTCGCTGGGAGCCGCCTCCGCTCCGGTCGCCCTCCAGCAGCAGCCGGCCGCCCTCCCTTCGGTCCCACCTTCCGTTTCTCTCGCATGCAGCACCCCGTCCTTACGGCCTCGGGCTCGGCTCCCAGTGACCTCCTGGCTCGGCTCTCCTCGCTTCCTTGCTCTCTCCCCTCAGGTCTGTGGGAAACCCTGCTGCTGCTGGGTTTACCTCACGACATCGCTTTGAGCATGTTGCCTGTGTGCTCAGAAACCAAGCGTGTCACCGTCACCTTGGAGGTCAGCTCTAGTGCACGTGCCTCCATGTGCTATCAAAGGCCTTCCAGAGAGTAGCCCCAAACTTAGGACCTTGTAATTCCCTGACACAAATCTTCTGCATCCTTCTAGACTCCTCTGCCATATCTAACAAAATTGTCATGGGTTTCTCATCTCCATCCGCTTACTGTTTCCCTCCTCAGAGCCCACCAAGGTCCACATCCTCTAGGAAGCTTTCCCTGAATGTCCCCGTCCGACAATGGCTAACTCCTCTGAGCTCAGGGACAGTCACTGCTTGAATAGATAGCACTTTGCCCCCCCCCCAATTGTGCCCCAAAATACAAGAGTATGTCTTATCTTTTCAACTAGATTTTAGGTTTCTTTATAAGCAAAGTTTAGCTTTACAAAGAAGACATCCTTACAAGATGTCTCAAACATCTTCATACTCCTTCCCATGTGTAGCAGATCTGTGGACTGTGTGGAATAGTAGCTCTCCACCTGGATGATGCACATGAAGTACCTGTGGAGCTTTTTTAAAAAGATGTCTGGGCCCTCGTTGGGGTTACAGTGTACATTTTCATTTTGTGCTCTGTTAACCTTACTTTGTGACACGAGGATGACTCTGTGTCCTTAAATTTCCTTTGCTTGCGTACTTTCTTCTTCTTTTTTTTTTTTTTTTTTATCATTGTTTTATTGGAATTAGGACCCAGGGGCACCTGGTAGAGCATCCAACTCTTGATTTCCGGGTCGTGAGTTCAAGACCCATGTAGGATGTAGAGCCTATTTAAATTAAAAAAAAAAAAATTAAAGGATCCATATAAGATCCACAGACTATTTGGTTCTTCTGTCTCTTATATCTCTTTTATTCTATAATAGTTCCCCTTTTCTGCTTTTCTTAAGATAAAAAAATACGTGTAACATAAAATTGGCCATCTTAATCATGGTTTAGTGTACAGTACATTAATTACATGCACAGTCTTGTGCAACCATCAGCACTATTTCCAAAATTTTTTCATCATCCCAAACCAACTCTGTAACCATTAAGCAATAATTCCCATTCTGTCCTCCCTCCCAACCGCTAGTAACCTCTAATCTACCTTCTGTGGCTATGAATTTACCTATACTAGGACTTCAAATGGTAGAATTCTATAATATATGCCCTTTTATGTCTGGCTTCTTTCACTTAACCTAATGTTTTTGAGGTTCATCCATATTGTAGCATGTGTCCAAACTTCGTTCCTTTTTGTGGCTGAATAATATTCCACTGTCCATACATACACAGTGCATTTTATCCATCCATCTGTTGATTGGCACTTGGATCGTTTCCACCTTTTGGCTATTGTGAAGAATGCTGCTGTGAACTCCGGCATACAAGTATCTGTTTGAGTTCCTGATTTAAATTCTCCTGGATGTGTCCCTGAGAGTGGAATTTGCTGGGTCCTTTGGTGATTCTGTTTAACTTTGTGAGGAATTGCCAAACTGTACATTTCACTTTATATTCTTGTTATTTTTACCTAACACTGTGATATGATCATGACCCTGTATCTTTATTTTTTAAAAAGATTTATTTATTTATTTTAGAGAGAGAGAATGAGAGAGAATGCACATGGTGGGAAGGGGCAGACGAACAGGGAGAGAGAAACTCAAGCAGACCCTGCACTGAGCACAGGGCGCAGAGCCCAGTGTGGGGCTCAATCCCATAACTCTGAGAGCACAACCTGCATCGAAACCAAGAGCTGGATGTTCAACTGACTGTGCCACCCAGGCGCCCTGGCCCTGTATCTTTAAATACTGTTTGAGTATGTGCTTTTTCATGGACAGATAGTAGTCCAGTTTTGGCTTTTTTTTTTTTTTTTAAAGATTTTATTTATTTATTTGACAGAGAGAGATCACAAGTAGACGGAGAGGCAGGCAGAGAGAGAGGGGAAGCAGGCTGCCTGCCAAGCAGAGAGCCCAATGCGCGACTCGATCCCAGGACTCTGAGATCATGATCTGAGCCGAAGGCAGCAGCTTAACCCGCTGAGCCACTCAGGTGCCCCCAGTTTTAGCTTTTGTCATTTATTTACTTAAGTCCTCTATATTGAACATTTAACAGATATAAAGTACCTATTTTAATAAGTCTTGGCAAAAAAATCAGTGTATGTATTTGGTCCTTTTAGAAGATATTATTAGGAGTGGAATCACTAGGTTAAAGTATACAGACATTTTAAAGACTTGAAGCCCATTTCTAAATGTGATTCAGAAAAGCTGGTTCAGTTTACATATCCTGTATGAGAACACTGATTTTCCTCCTTCATGCCTGGATACTACGTTGAACCATGTGAAATTGTCAATAGTTGATCACTTTGACTTATAAAAATAATTTTATACGTATTAACTTATTTTTCAAAATCTGCGATTTGAGCGATAAAAGCAGCACTTTTCAGTGTCCATTTACTGGTTTGATTACTCTTAAGATGAACAGTTTTTTCACATGTTTATTGGCCATTTATATTTAGTGAAATACCTAGTCATGCTTTTTCTTCCTTATTCTATTTGTAATTTTCTGTTTTTCTTACTAATTTGTTAGAGCTCTCTCTCTGTTGGGCTTACTCACCTTTTGTATGTTGGAGTATTTTCTGAAGTTTATGATTTTTTTTAGTATATAGAAGTTTAAATTTTTTTATATGGTCAAATATTTTTGTAGCTATATTGACAGCTGTGAATGATGTTCCTGCGAATCCCTCTTTTTGGAATATTGCATTATTTGGATATTACTATTATTCAGTTCTCTTTTTTATTAAAAAAAAACACACACACAAAACACTTCTGGTGTTATATCCCAGATTTTAAAATACTACATTTCGTTGAGTCCAAGATATCATCAGTTGTAAGACGCATCAGTATTTGATGAGCCAATAAAAGAAAAGTAAGATGCCATTTATGCCGTGACATGCCTGTGTTGTAAGGTACCTCTCAAGGTCAGAAATGTTAAAATACAGGACAAACACTGGCTTAGAATGAATGAAAATTCCAGGCTTTAATAAGTGCTGACAATTGCCTGGTTAAGCTATTCATACCATTAGCTCTTGCCTCAAATAATAAGTAGTCTTTGAAGGTCTAAAGTCAGTGGAAGCCGTTCTTTGAATGGGCTTTTAATGCATTATAATTGGAGTATTCATGAACACATTGGATCTCGGGGTTTTCAGGAACCTTCGACGTCATCAAGTCCAAATCCAAGTGACTTAAATTCCCTTTACAGCATCGCTGCCGGATGGCTCCTGAACCTTTCGTGCCAACAACAGGAAATGTGTTAGGACAGTTCACTGTCCTTACCAAAGATGGGCCGATCACTTAAGCGGGTTCGGGGGCAACCTTTCTACAACTTTTGCTTGTGAGAGAAATTAACTGAAGATCTGAGCCTGATTCTGACCAGTAGGGAGCAGTGTTTTGCCTGCAGAGGGCAGGCAGGTGCCTCAGGGCCTGGAGGTTGTGGTGACCTCTCCAGAGGGACTAAGGCTCTCTGGGTCAGGAAAGCGCAGGCCCAGCTACTTGCTGCTGGCCTGTTTGCTGCCTTTGACTTCCATGGGGAACTTCTAAGAGGAAGCAGATGTGCCCCTGCTTCCACAGGGCCCAGGCTCTGCTTTCTGGTGGTTTTATGAGGGGGGAGAAGCACTCGCAGATGCGTTCTGGCCAGCGGAAGGTGATCTTTGATTTAAGAATGTTGGCGGCCCACTCTCTGTAGGCCGAACAGCCGCCACATTAGTGTTTCAGTGATGTTTTCACTCGGGAGGATAAGAGGAGAAATACGGGGTATTTTATTTCTGTGGGCCTTGGATCGAAACATCTTTTTGGTATGTTGGAATCCACCCCCCCCACAACCCCCCCGCTGCCAGCTGCTAAAGTGTTTCTATGGTTTGGTTTGGTTTGGTTTGGTGTGAAATCCTTTACACTCAATGAATAGCATAGTCTTCTGCCCCTTTAATTGGGACAGGACTGTTTTTTTTCCCCCCTCCTGCTGCAGGTTATGGGAGAAGATATCGTCCCAGAAAAAATAAAAGATGAGGTTCACACAGAGGTGAAGTGTGTTGGCCCGACAGCTCTGACTGCCCTAGTGATTGCATCTTCGAAAGAATTTGAAGACAAGTGGTTCAGAAAGATCAAAGACCACTTCTGTCCCTTTGAAAATCAGTTCCATACAGAGATACAAATCTTGGCTTAGTGGCCCTTTAAAAAACAATAGAAAACATCCTGTACTGTTTTAATTGTCCTTGTTTATTTCAGAAAGAATCCACTGCTAATCATGGAATATAGTGAATTTAAAATGATTATTTATGTATTATAAAAACAAACAGCTTTTCTTATTTCTACTGTGTTCAGTTTCTTGATTATTTCTACTGTGTTCAGTTTCTTGACTTGTTTTGTTCATGGATTTTTGCCATTCACTTATCTCAGACCTACTATTCCTTTAGAGGATATCTTTTGGGAAAGTGTATAAAATAGGTTCTTAGATATTATATATTTTTGGAAAACACTACTATATTTTTTTAAAAGATTTTTTTTATTCATTTGACAGATCACAAGTAGGCAGAGAGGCAGGCAGAGAGAGAGAGGGGAGGAAACAGGCTCCCCGCTGAGCAAAGAGCCCGATGTGGGGCTTGATCCCAGGACCCTGAAATCATGACCTGAGCCAAAGGCAGCAGCTTTAGCCTACTGAGCCACCCAGGAGCCCCACACTATTATATTATTATCAGCAGTAAAACTATCCATTGTTCAGGTAAATTCATCAAGAAAGAACAAGAATGTTGAAATGTAAAAGTAAACCATTTCTAAGAGTGGTGTGTCAAAGTGCCACGGCTCTGAGATTTTGTATATGGGCCCAAACAGAAGAGTGCACGTGGAGTGGGCTGCATTCTAGAAACTCAGGTCTTCTCTAATGGGCAGTAGTCAGCACACTTGCCTTGTGCTGCAGAGGAGGACACCATCTCTTTCGTGACATGATGCAAAGGCAGTCTGAAACGAAGGGCGGTTAGTGCCGCCTTGCTCACCAGATGCACAGAAACACGAGGCCCACGGGCCACTGTCGTGCAGGGTGATGGTCATGTCCTTCCAGACACACGGATTATAGTCACAGTCTCTAGCACTTCAGTACAAAGGGCCATTACCGTACTCACGTCATCTGGAACGGAGGAGCTCCCTTACGAAGAGTGGAATTTAATAGTCAACCAAAAACTTCATCACGTGATGTCCCACACAACATTTTATTCTCAGCAGAGGGAAAAGAATTCCAGGCCTGGGTTGGAGGCCTCAGGATTTCCTTCTGCTGCACCTGCTGCTTCACCCCTTGCCAGGCCCCTTCCCAAAACAGACAGATGTCTGGTTCTGTTTCTGTCTGACTGCTCTTCGAGTACGAGTGATAGCCCGACTAGCAATGGCAGGTTGTCACTTAATATCTCTAATGTGAAACGAAAGCTAGGTACGGTTAATAGATGCTGTGAATTTTAGGAACCACTGACAAGTATGGAAACCTCTCCGCAGCTCCCCCGTGCCCTCCATCCACTCACGGAGTCATGAACAATCACTGCGGAGCCCCCGAGATGTGACAAGCATTGTGCGGTTGCCACGGAGACACTTGCTGTCTCGGAGTTCATGGTCTCGTTGCGAATGACCCCTCGGGATAGTGCCCAGACTGCCAATCCCTTCGTGGTAATAAAGCCTTGGCTCCCAGGCGCCCTCCTTCCCGGCTCTCCGGCTTTAAATGCACCCTGGCTTCTGCGTTTGGGCCTTCGCCCTGGCAGTTCGGTCTGGGCCGTCTCCCCGCCCCGCGTGGTGGGCCGATTCTGCTCACCTTCCGGGTCTCCACTTCCTTACAGCTTCCCGAAGTCTTGGCCTCCAGGTGGCGGTAGGTCTCCCTCTCTCACGCTCCTGCACGATTTCGCTCCCGGAGGGGTTCTTGACTCTGTTGTGATCGGCAGCTTGTCTTTTCACGAGAGACTTCAGAAAGTCTAAAATCAGGGACTAGGACTGTCTTTTTCATATCGGTATCTTCGGGGCAGATTACCTGGCATTTCCTGAAAGATTTATTGAATTTCTGAATTACCTGGCCAGCATCTCGTTTTGTTTGCACAAAAGTTTAACCCCCCGAAGATCCAGCACAGTGCTGAGGCCGTCGGAACACCCTGCCTGGTTCTCTTTCTGGAGCTAACCCCCTTTCTCCTGTTGGTCTAGGCTTCCCAGAGATGCCCTTTCCCCTCTAGGCTGGCTTGGCTTCCCATCCCGGTCCTAGTGCCCTTCCAACCTTGTCCGTGCTTTTCAGCTTCCAGCCCTCTGGCTGTCGTCCCAGCTCCGTTGTCTGTGCTGTCCAGAACTGCCCGCGTGGCCTTCGCGAATCTTCCCACACACCTACCACACCTCACTTTCCAGGCAGCCACATGGTGACATATGGGAGAAGCCAGGGAAGGGCACTCGGGAATGCCGGGCGCCTCAGGCTGTCCTCACACATGTCATCTTGATCATTTCCAGCACAGAGGACGGGTAGGGTTAACTGAGCAATGATTATGCTAAAGAAAAATCTCAGGCCTGCCTCCGTAGACACTCTGCCCCCTTGTCAAGGAGTGAATCACCGGGAAGGCGAGCAGATGTGAACCGCACCGGTGACTCCACTCCAGGTGGGTGGGGTGGAACCCGAGGGCGGTTCTTGCCTCTTGTGACTCCCAAAAGGCCCGTCTTCAACATTCTCTCCTAAGGAAGAGTTTGTACCCAGTACTTGAACTGGTGAGAGTCCTTTGTCCTTTACTCTTTGAGACCCCTGCGGTCTTCATACTGTGGCCAAAGGATCTTAACAAAGATTGTCCAGCAGTGATTTCCCAACTCATTCATGAAGCCTGTGGGTGAGGGCCTGCGTGGTCCCGCTCTGGCCCATGTGCCCCCAGCTCACTCGCTTTTCTCATGCCCTTGGACTCCAAGCATCTTCCCACCCAAGCCCTTTGCCCATCCCGTTACCTCTGCTTGGAACATTCTGCCCTGCAATCTCCCAACCCCACCATAAGCGTCTCCTTCCTACAGATCTCAGCTCAGGAATCATTCTCAAGATGCTCCTGATCCCAGACTTGCTCAGGTCCCCCTTTAAATTTCACAGTGCCCGTGCTTTTTTTTTTTTTTTTTTTTGGCCTTTTTGGGGTGCTTTTGGTATAGGAGATATATATACATACATCTTTATCTGTATTTATATTTATATAGATAAAGATATATAGATATAGATATAATGGAATTATAATTGAAAAAATAGAGGATTAGCATCTATTTGGGATGGTCATTGTCCTTTTCTCCCGCCTTGGCAGGAGAAACCTAAAGCGTGGCAGCATCACCTAAAGCTTCAGCGTTGTGTCTGCTTAGCCCTTGAGCTAACAACCGCCCTACCCTCTATCTCTGCGAACTACCCTCTCACCCACACACGTGGCTGCCTGGTCACCATGCTTGTGCTCAATGACGCCAGCTGATTGGAGAGCGGGCGGAAGGTTTACCTGGTCATAGCTCCACCACTTCTCGAGGCTGAGAAATCTAATGGCCTGAAAGGGGGCTAATGGTGTATGTGTTGAACTGAGTCCCAAAGCCAGAGAACCAGGAGCGCCAACATCAAAGGGCAGGAGAAAGATGCCCCAGCGCAAGCAGAGAGCAAATCTGCCCTTCCTCTGCCTTTTTGTTCCACTCGGGCTTCCGGCGGGATGACTGACGACCACCCGCACTGGGGAGGGTGATCGGCGTTACTCAGTTCGCCAAAGTGCTGATCTCTACCGGAAACTCTCAAGACACGCCCCAAATAACGTTCCACCAGCTAGCTAGGCATGCCTTAGACCAGTCAAGCTGACACAAAATCAGCCCTCAGAGGCAGAACGGCCTCGGGGGCTCTTGGTCCCTCCCAAGCGTCACCTTCCCGAAGCTTTCTCAGCAGACTGTGGAATCCAGGTTAGAACCTTCGGCTGCACCCGACTGTTCTAACCTTGTCACGGCGGTCAGCAGGAAATCAGCACATCAGGGCCAGGGTTTAAAGAACCTTCAGGAACCAAAGGGTTTGTTTGTTTGTTTGTTTGTTTTTGCTGTTGTTGGAATTTTGGAAACCAAGGAGGAAAAAAAAAAAAAAATCGAAATGAGGACAGGAATACTGTTTTAAAAGAAAACAGAAGCAAAGACACCTTTGCCTTTGCCAAACACTGGGCAAACACAAGGACGGGCTGAAGGGAGATACCCTCTGGAGAGCATCACTTGGGATGCCACAAGCTGCTGGGTTCCGAAGCCAGCAGGAGGAAGGGCTCTGTCCCGCCAGCTCTCTGTGGCAAAGGCAAAGCTGCTGAGCCAGAGATGGGCAACAGGAAGACATTTGCTGAGGTTGGTGGCAAGGGGAGGTTATAGAAATAGGAAGATGTAGGGCGCCTGGGTGGCTCAGTTGGTTAAGCGTCTGCCTTTAGCTCAGGTCATGATCCTGGGGTCCTGGGATCGAGTCCTGTGTCTGGGCTCCCTCTCCTCCTGGCTCGTGCTGTCTGTCTCTCTCTCTCTCTCTCAAAATCTTTAAAAAGAAACAGGAAGATGCTTGCCGGGCTCCTGTGCCAGCTTCATCAGGCTGGAGCAGCCTGGGTCCCAGCCCTTCCTGCACTTTTAAGGCCCTTATTCGTTAGGTCTTGCTAACTCTCACTTCTCTGGTAAGGGTCCCCTGACCTCTCCAAACTGGGCTGCCTAATCCTCCCTGTGCTTGCCGTATTCCTTGTATCCCAGCTAGGCTGTGCCCCTGAGATCTGGGGTCACCTCCGGAATAGAGGGTGTGCTGTGAATCTGACCGTGAATGAATGATGGGGCTTGTGGGGGGCGGGCGGCAGCCTTGCTTCAGGCGTCAACAAGCCAAATGGAGGCCTCTGGCTCTGACTACAAGGGAGCTGCAAGGTCAACACTGAACCTTTCCTGGTTGCCTTGGGCTGCCCTGGGCAATTGCTGCGGGGCCATTCCCAGATCCTGACCCTGCAAGCCGCTGGGACTGGCCCAGACTCAAGGACCTCGAGACCAGCCCAAGTCTCCCCGAAGCCAGGACCTGAGCTGATGAACGGCTTTGCCCAACTCCATCCCCTAGACACTTCGGCTTGCCCCACCCTTGGGGGCTACAGTTTCAACCAACCCCACAGCACTTAGAGTGGCACCCTAGGGGTTTTTACCCTAATTCATCAGGCCCAAGGATACCTGAGTATTACCTGAGTATTACCTTTACCACCTTTACCAGAAACATCCTGAATGTTCCCATACCTTTTGTACAGTAGGCCATTCCTGGGCACTGGGAAACAGGAGTACCCTGGTCACACAATCTACCTCTCAGTGTCTCAGTTTACCCATATGTAACCTTGGCCTGCATCTGCCTCTTCTTACATTACACAGATTCAGGAAACATGATTATTAAAGCGCTGGCTGCTCTTTGGAAGAAAAGGACTCTATTTTCATGCTTTTGTCCTCTAGCTCCCCACTCCCCACTTCCCTGGAACTTTCTCAAATGTGCTCCATAGGCCAAACTAGAGCGGAAACCCCCAGGACTGGTGGGTGTTGGCAAGTGAATGGTCGCAGGCTTGGGAACAAACACAGCCAATGATGTTGTCCAAGCACTTTTAGTTCAAAGAGAAGCAAGTTCAAAGCTGCTAGTCATTGAGGTGGAGGTCCTTGGGCCAGACAGTCCCGGCATGTCCAGCACCCCTCCTGGGAGGGCTGCTGGGGGAAGCGACCCATCAGAAATGAGGGGAGGCTTGTAGAAATGGCCTCCAGATGTGGGCCGTCCTGGGCACCAAGCCCAGCTGCTCCAGCTGCAGCCGCGTGGGCCTGTAGGCGTTGAGGTTGCTGTAGGGAGCTGGCGAGCTGTCGTGGGGCCTCAGGGAGAAGGGGGCCTGTGGGCTCAGGGCCCCCCACGGGCCAGGGTGGGGCTGAAGCCTGAGGGGCAGAGCGGGGTTGGGGGCCAGGGGACTGCTGGGCCCCGAGGACGCCGACAGACTCTGGTTCTGGGGATTGCTGCCTGTCGAGTGGCTGCTGAAGGGGTTGGAGGACGTGTGGTCACTGGCGGAGTGGCTACTGCCACTGAGGCGGCCGGGCGGGGGGCTGCGGCCTGCTCGGGGCTGCAGGGGTGCCACCAGCCTGGGGGACTTTGGGCCCATCACAGGCTTGGAGGAGGCATAGAGGTGGCGAAACTCCTCATCGAACAGCTCCACCGCCGGGCCCGTAAACTTGGAGAGGATGTTCCGGTGGACGTGTCCGCAGAGCCAGGTGAAGCTGCGGGGGAGGAGGAGAGTGAAGGTAGGTCGGGGAGGCCTAGAGACTCCCCTCCCCCACA